>NC_031781.1:17321268-17413003 GCF_001522545.3 Parus major
TCTGGTGATGCTGCAGTGGGTCTGGTGATGCTGCAGTGGGTCTGGTGATGCTGCAGTTGTTCTGGTGATGCTGCAGTCAGTCTGGTGATGCTGCAGTTGGTCTGCACGTGGGCACTGGGAGCTGGGCAGTGGTTTGGAGGCTTGCTAAAGCCAGGAACATTCCTGTGGGGTGGTGGGCAGCATCCTGAGCTGCTCCTGCCCTCAGAGCTGGCTGCCTGGAACCCACTGAGGCCAAACAGGAGCTGCTGTGGTGCTGTCCAGTGGGGAAGCAGCACAGATCAGAGTGCATGGGAAGAGTTCCCCAAGCTCTGCTACTGAGGCTCAGCCTCCAGCAGCTGCTGCTGGAAGAGCTGCTCGTTGTGAACACCCCAGACCTCTGGCAGAGAGGTGTGGGAGCTGAGCTGATTTGGAAATCTCTTCCTAAGACTTCCTGCCCTGGCTCTGGTACAGACTGAGGTCATTGCTGGGCTGCTGGACTCTCTGGCTCTTTCCATTCAGGGAAGATTTCTGTAATTAGGATGATTCCAAATATTTCTATTTGCCTCATGTGCTTTCCATTATTTGTTGTTTATTTTCCCGCATGAAATCGTTAAGCTGTTCATGGCAGGAAACATTTGCATGAACAAATATTTTGCTAGTTGTGCTCAGACCAGTCAATCCCCCAGCAGGGATATTGCCTTTAGTTGCTCTCACTCTCTCTTTTAAAAACCTAATTCAGAGCCCCATTACCCAGCATGGGGCACCAGTCATTGGCATTTCAGTGAGAAATTTCTAATGATAACCGAGGAGCAGTTGGCTCTCTATTGAAAGTCATTGAAACACCCCACCTGTCACAGCAAATTTACGCATTCATATGCTAAAAAGCCCTGAATCAGCTGGCGTTGTGTCTCCTTTCTGAGCCAGACTGTCACCCAGGAGCAGATATTTCCTGCAGGATTTCCAGGGGCTGGAGAGCAGCGGGTGAGCCAGCGCTCACAAGCTGCTGCTCGGTGCCCTGGGCTGGCTGATGTGCTGGGAGGAACAATTCCCTACCTGGAATGGCCACAATTCCAGCCCTGGTGGTCTGGGCTGGAAGGGAAAATGCTCAGGGTTCTGTGCAAACCCAGGATCCTGGGGGCTGATTGTGCCAGGTGGTGAGATCTCTGGGATCGGGGTTTTGGGAATACCTAAACACTGCTCAGTATGAAGTTGCAAGGCTTAATTCACTCAGGAACATGTGTCTCATTTTCTAAAGAGGATCCTGAATCTGCTGCACCCTTCACCTCCTGTGAAAGTATCTGAAGTGGTTGGGGCAGGTGGATTTTAGGTTGTGGTCAAAATAATTCATTTTCCTCTCCCTGCAGGGCTAATTCCCCAAGGTGAGGCACTTTTCAGTGTAGTCACAAACTTCCCAGGCTTGAGCTGGTTCATGTGCAGAGCACACACACATCTGTCTGCACCCTGCAGTGTTATCAAAACTTATCTGAGCCCTTGAGAGGCTGCAGCACTTTTGCTGTGACAGAAATTCTTCATAACCGTGAGCACATCAGCCCTCCTCCTCCTCCTGGTGCTGGGCACCCGCAGGGTCAGCGCCTCTCCAGCATCTCCCATTTCCCATGACATTTCCAAGGGCTGAAAATGTCCCACCGGACACTGGCTGGGGTTTCTGCCCTGTAATTCATCAGATTTATGCTGGAAAACCTCCACCCAGCCCAGCCTCATGCCCAGGACCTTGCCCAGGCCATGTGTGTCCCCACCCCGCAGCCGTGATTTAGGTGTTTCTAACAAAGCAGCTATTTATTTGTTTTATAGTGCATAGGTTTTGGCTGCAGCCACCTGACGGGGGACGGCTCCCGACATGAATGATCACTAATTGAGCGGCGGATGTGTAATTTATCATTATTAAGGCTGCGTTTGTGCCGGCAGCTGCTGTTCGGGGAGGCTGGAGGTGATGGAGCATCCAACACTGCCACCTTCTGCTAAAGCTGCGGAAGGTGGGGAAGGGGAGGATGGGTCCGGGGAAGGTCAGGATGGGTCCGGGGGAGGTCAGGATGGGTCCGGGGAGGTCAGGATGGGTCCGGGGAAAGTCAGGATGGGTCTGGGAGAGGTCAGGATGGGTCTAGGGAAGGTCAGGATGGGTCCGGGAATGGGGAGGATGGGTCCGGGGGAGGTCAGGATGGGTCCAGGGAAAGTCAGGATGATCTATCCACATCTATCCAGGATAGGTCCGGGTTCTCCTGCCGTGCCAGACCCTGCAGATCCATCCCATACCGGGACATGAAAGGTCACCCTCCATTATTAGGGGAGAAGTGCAGTCCTGCCGCTCCCAGCTCAGACATCCCCCAGCTCTTTCCAGAGTCCTGTAGGATGTCACTGTGGGCAGGCTTTTGGTGTCAACTCGTGAGGAAAAAATATTAGATTTAATTAGCTCTAATTTAGATTGAATTATATCTAACGTGATAGGAATAGGGGTAACTTGTAACGTGGCTGTTTGATGAATTGTAGCAGGAGATATTGCTGATAAAAAAACGGTAGTTCCACATATAAATCTGATTGTTTTGCACAGGGAAGTCACTGAATAAAGCAGAAAAGCTCTAATGAAAATGTTAAATAGTGGGAAGTGGGAAATTTTCATCAGCTTAAAAACACTGTGCAGATAAACTGCCCTGTTGTTTTAGGGAGGACTGGGCAATGGCTGATACTTCTTAGGGCTAAAGTTTAGCATGGAGTAAAAAGACCAGCTGAGAAATTTTTTTTCTCTAATAAATAACACAGCCTGGAAAGTGTTTTTGTTGCATCCAAGGGGATGTACCCTGGTAAAGTGAAGAATTTTGTACTCAGTGCTGACAGGGCCTGGCAGGAGAGGTCTCTGAGGAGCCCTGATGGGGTGGAGCAGGGAGATTCTGATTTGAGCCTGGCCAGGGTAACACTGACCTCAGAAGTGTTAACCTGATTCTTAACTGGCCAGTTAACTGGCTTCTAAGTGCTGTTTGCACAAATGTGCTTTTGCACAAGGATCCACTGCCCTAAGGATCCCAGTTAGCACTTGGGAGTGTGTGTAAATTCATGACATTCCTCAAAGGATTTGGGTTCTATAAATCTAAAATACTGGCAGGCTGGGACAAATGAAATTCCTCTTCCATATGTTTTCTGCTACATACAAAAGAAAATAAGCATATTTACTTCATGCTCTCACAATGGAAACTTAAACCATTAAAGCATTTCCATTTGAGGAGCAGAAGCTTGTTTGATACCTTCTGTTACCACCAGGCTTCTGGGCTGAGCAGAGCCAGTGCAGCATTAATTAATCCTTAAGATTACAAGCAAGATGAGACCAGTGTGTGGCACAGGGGAGAAGGGGGGTGGTTATCTCTGTGTTGCATTGATATCTTTCCAGATTTCTCCTTGCTATAATCAAAGGATGATGCTTCCTTTCTTCCTCAGGAGAGTCCTCTTCCATGGAGTCCTCTTTGATTCCTCCTCCCTTCCTGCTCTGTGCCAGCCCCAGACCTGCTCTCATTGCACAAGGAATTGGTCCAGTCTTTTCCACTGTTGTTCTTGAGTCTAATATCCAAAGATTACGCTGAGGCACAGCTTGGCTGGATGACCAGAGTTACCTTGACTGCCCTGCTGGCTTGCCTGTGTCCCTAAATTGTCTCTCATCTTGGTTTAATTGCAGCCTGCCTCAGGCTGGGTTGTGTCTTCGTGTCTTTGCACAGTAGATCAAAGCATTTGACCAGAGCTCACAGGTCCTGCAGTAGCAGGATTAATGAGAACATTCTGGAGGTCTGACAGTATTCAAAAGGGTCTCTTTGGACACAAAACATCTCTAAAATTGTCTTTGGAACAGCAGGATTTTGTCTGTCATGTTTGCTTTTATATAATTCAATCCTTTGGAAATATTTACTGTGTTTGGGACTGATTAAGAGAAAAGGATTTTCTTGAAGTCTGTGCTGTTAAAGCCAGGCTTTGCCACAGAGGAAGGCAGTGCCAAGCCCAGTTAGCCCAGCAGAGCCCTTACACATCACACCTCATGCCTGAGCTGCCCTGCAGGTGAACGTGAAGCTGAAGAGCTGCTCTTGGCTTTGAGTTTTAGAAAACAACCACTGGTTCACCCTCACGGCTCCAAAAGGGCTCAGCTCTGTTCCCCCAACCCCACAGAGCCTGGCTGCAGGGCCTTCCCAAAAATACAGCCTGCAAAGTTCTCACAGCATCAGGCAATATTAACAACACCAACATGGTGTCAACACTGTGATCTTGGCGGGGTTTAATTTCTCATATTGTCTGGTGTTTCTGCTCAGAAATAGGCACTTAATGACTCTGGGTGTGTTGGGAGGACTGTGGGAGCAGGAGGATGAAATGTTTATCCTAAGCTGACTATTTGATGTTTTCTCTGCCGTGAATTGCCCAAGCACAGGGGAGTGCTCTGGTTCTCCCCAGTGGGCAGTGACCTCAGAAATGCTGTCTGCAGCTGGAAGGGTCTGTTGCTTTTGGCAGTCGAGGTTCAGCCGTATCACAGGGGAACTGGTTACTGGGAGAGCATCACTGGTGTAGCCTGTGTCACTTTTCCCAGCATCAGGGCTCTGAAAAGCTCCCAGGAAGTTCCAGGCCTCTGAGGATGTCTGTAAGGCTCAGATACACACAGTCCTTATGAATTATTATTCCATATTTATTCCATATTTACACAACACTTGCTGCTTTTAATTTTTTTTCCCTAAGCCAAATATTTGTTCTCTTGATGTGGATTTTTTAAGGGCTCAGTGAAGGTGCAGACTGCTGTAATCTGCTGAGCTGTGCTGCCCCGTGAGTGCAGTGAGCAGGGAACACCCCACAATATTTGCAGGACAGGCAGTTCTGCCCAGCCACCCTCCAAGAGCTGCCCTCCAGCTCCTCCACAGATTTGAAATTCAAATCTCTTGGAAGGCCTTTACTGCTTTATTCATCCCCAAACCTCAAAAGCCCCAGTCCTCATCTATCCAGCTTGAAATGACGAAGGGTCTCTGGGTGTGGGGAGGGGACAGGAACTCTCTGGAACAGAAATGAAGGCAGCTGCTACTAGCAGTGGGCAGAGCCAGGATTTTACTGCTCACTCTCTGTCCTCAGCTCACCTCCCATCCAGGCCTCTGGACCATCACTCACAGGCAGAGACAGCATATTTTTGAAATTATTGGGTTTTGCTGCCTTGCATTTCCTCGGCCTAGTTCCTGCTACTCATCAGATGAGCTGCTGTGGAGAGCCACAGCTCTCCTATAAAAAATTTAAGGAGTTTGTGCAGCTACAGCCCAATGCTCTTCCTGCCCTAAACCAAATGCAAAAAGATATTTAAAGGCATGACACTTAAGTGCTGAAACAGGGCCTAAATGTTGCTTTGGGACTGTGAAAATTTGTCTTAATTTCTAAGGCACTTGGGAATTGTTGAAGACATTCCCTTGGAGCTGTATGAATCCTGTTTCTGGCCAGCTTTGTGTTTAATTTTCTGATGGTTGGTTGGAACATGTATTACCGTGACCTGGAAGAAGAGAATTGTATTAAATAATGATGGGGGCACTGGGGCTATTTTTCTTGCTGTATGCCTGAAGGTGTTTGAATAAATTGACAGGGTATTTTCTTTTTGTTCTTCATCTTGATTTATTTCCATTCTTGAACTTTCCCCCTTTGGAGAATCCAGTTATAGGTTTTCCTCCTGTACACAGAGCCAGCCTTCAATGAGCAGTCTCTAAACATATGTCAAGAGATTAAATCACTGTTTTTTTCCATTTGTGTGGAACAGATAAGACAAATAGGGGTTACTCCGAAACACTAGAATTTGGAAAGAGAAGGAGAGCGAATTCAGAACAAAGACCACCCAAAATATTTTCAAGCTCAAGACTCCAGCAAAAACAAACACAACAAAAATAATGTGCTTCTGATTAGCTACATAAATTAGCTGGTATTGTTCTTCTTCCCAGGGCAAACGATTTACTGATTCATCCCACCCAATGTTAAATGTAAATGTGTAAAATTACATTTGACTGTGGAGCTCACAGTGTGCACACACAGTTGGTGAGCAAAGCCAGCCCCACATGTTCTGTGCATTACAGGGATGCAGTTTCAGAGCTCTGGCATGAGCTGCCAGCTGCTGGGCCCTGGCAGGAACGCTCTGAACCCCAAGAGATATCAAATGTATCAACCTGGGACAAGGGAATAATGAACACATTGAAAACCAAGTGACATTACTGGACCAGCTGTGGGTGCCCAGCTGCTCAGTTTTCCCATTTGCTGCATCATAAAAGCAAGAGGTGTTCTTTGAATTCAGAAAGAGAGGGGCAAGAAGGAGCAAAGAAAGAAAACTTCTGGGGTTTAGGGACCAAAATCCAGAGTGGGACCCACAAGTGCCCACGGGCAGAGCCTGCTGCTGACCTGGACAGCCCCAGCTTTGGCAGCTGCTGCTGCCCTGGGCCCCTGGTTAAAGGATGGTCAGTGCCAGTTCCCTCCCAGCTGGGTGTGCTGGGAAAGGGTGAGAGAACAGCTCTGAGAACTGCTTGGCCCAGATAAGCTTTTTGCTGCTTGTTTTGTGATTCCAGAGCAGCTTTAGGATGCAGGGAACTTTGCTTTCAGGAGTTAGGATGTAGCCCAAGCTCACGAGTTTGCTGTCCTTCCCTTTGTGCAACTAGATGGACTTAAAAGTCCCTTCCTAAAATCTGTGATTTTATGAGAGGCTTCAGCCACTTCCCATTAGAGTGAATCTGGCTCTGGTGTGTGGGAGAGACCTTCACACACTACTTGAAGTTACTCAAAGAGGCAGAGGGCTTTTAGAAAGGTGATGAGGCCATCCTGTCACACCCCTCTGGTTTAAGCTCATGTCCCTCTCATATTTTAGCACAAAACGCTGCCACCATGCTGGAGGAATTCTTTTTATTCTCTTTGTTTAGCACTGAGCAGCGAGGGTTTGTGGTGTGGTGTTAGTGAGTGTGTGATGTGCATACTCACACCTGCACGTGTCCATTTGTCAGGGGTAGCTGAACAAGCCCTGCTTTGTTACACACCTGCCTTTATGCAGGATGTTTATTGACTGATGGCTGTTCTCAAAACATCCCTCCCTCCCATGTATTGAATTTATGCTGTATTTATTTATTTATTGTTTCATTTGTGCCTCTTCCGATTCGTTCTGCCCTGTGTTTTCCTTATCGGTGTCAGTTGTAGTCAATTACTTTGCATGAAAAGACTGAGGACCTAATTTATGGCATGATGACACACAGTAGATGCACTGTTCCCATTAGAACCTGATGAAACCTCTCTATTAATTCTCTCAGTGTGCCAAGTCGAGTCACAGAGGGGAGACTTTTGATGAATAAAGCATATTTTCTTATTTAGCTCCATTCCTAACTAGCTCAACTTTGAGAAATAATATTGGTTGGCCAATGAAAACACTTCTTTGATAGTGGCAGGAATTTAAGATAAAAAACAGCTGGGTGAGTTTTTTTAGAGGAAAGGAAACAACTTTGAACTCTGCAGACAATGTAGTTTAAACCCAAACAGATGTGGTTTAATCTTGTTTTTGATCCCCTTGTAGATTTTCTTTTAAAATGCATGCATGTGCACAGAAATGATGACTTTCAGATGGCTGGACATAATTTGTTAGAGTATCACCTTGGTGCATAAATCTTCTCTGCCAAAGGCTGCACGTCTTTGAACGTGGCCTGAAAGGTACCAGAGGGAATTGATGTTGTTCTTTTGGTGCTATCCTGCAACTGTGTAATAGGAAGGTAAAGTCTGTAAAATGAGAAACTCAGATGTGCTTTTGTGGTTCCCAATAAATCTTTTAACTGCGAGGGCCTAAAGTAACTCCAAGACAGAAGAGACAGTATGAGACTTACCCCAAATCAGCAGAGCCCTTTGATCTGAGCTCAGCCCTGCCTTGCTTTGAGAGCTGTTAGTCACATCTGGCATTTTCATATGCTAATTTCCCTCTCCTTTCCCTGTGCATTAACACAAGTGGAAGTAAACATATAAACAGACTTCCCTTCAATAGATAATCAGCTTTTCATATAAACGTGGCAGTGGCACTGTCTTTCAGCACATGTTCCAATCACCATCAAACTTCAAAGCTCTGTGCAATCAAGACCTGCTTCTTCCCCACAGCCAAATCAGAGGATTGAATACAGGAGGGCTGGCTACAGATGTGCCTCTGCACAGATGTGAGCATTTCTTTCTCCCCATCTCTCATCCTTACTAAATTCGGGGAGGTGGGATAAAAACCAGCATAAAGAACAACCTCTTTTCTTCTTGGCAGAGGTAAAGAGCATTCTGAGAAAACAAAACAAAAAAAGATGATATATTGCTACTTTGAACAGGTTTGGGAGCTGCACCAAGTAGAAGAGCAACTCACAGACAGTTTTGAAAACCGTGCATATTTTTAGTGAATCTCATATTTGGCCCCCAGCTCTCAAGCGTATTTAGGCCTTTTACACACTTTGAAACCAAGGGGCATTAGTAATTGGAATAATTTTTGGATGTCTGAACCTTGTCACAGTTTTCCTAAAGTTTCTGTTTCTCAGATGAAGATAATGCATGAGGCTCAGTAAGGGAAAAATTTGTTTTTGTAAACTTCAGAAATAAAAATATTGAAGATGTCTTGAAAAAAATGAAACAAACCAGAAAAAAAACCCCACTTCATTATCTTAAAACAAACAAGCAAATAAACAAATATGTTTTCTGATTTCTGGTCATTCTTTTTGGGTGGTTGGTTTGTGATTGCAGATCAGAATGCAAATGTTGTTGGCAGGGATGTGTTGGTGCTGTCCTGCCAGCCCAGCTCTGAAATGATCCAGACTTTTCCTGCCTCATCTCCTCTGGCACAGTCACTCCAAGGCAGGGACCTGGAAGTAGATCTTTTTAAAGCTGAAGGTAAAACCATCACATGATTTCTTACAAGATTAAAACCAGAGCTTCTAGCAGAAGAAATACAGCAGATATCCTGGCTTTTTACCATGACCCAAGCAGCTGTTGTTTTAGCAGATAGCAGGAAATTATTAGGAACCCATTTTCAGAGCTGTGTGGAAATAAGGGTAAAGCTGCTGTAGATCTGACTCTTAAAACCTCTCCTGGACTCATCTAGACCTTGACAGAGGAGACAACTGCTACTTCTCCATTTCCTTCCAAATCTTCAGAGTGGCACTGTATTTTATTGATATTTTCTTTCTCTTTGTTTCTACCTCCATTAGCAATAAAGAGATTTTTTTAATACAAACAGATTTATTTTACATGATCTTTTAAAGATCACCTAGTTCCAAACCCCCTGCCATGGTAGGGACATTTTCCATTATCTCAGAGATCTCCAAGCCCTGTCCAGCCTGGCTTTGGGCACTGCCAGGGATCCAGGGACAGCCACAGCAGCTCTGGGTACCTGTGCCAGGGCCTGCCCACCCTCACAGGAATTATTTTTTTCCTAATATCTCATTTAACTCTACTGTCTGTCTGTTTGAAGTCACTCCCCCATGTCCAGTCCCTCCATCCCTTGGGAATTGTCTCTCTCCAGGTTTCCTGCAGCTCCTTCAGGCCCTGCAAGGCCACCCTGAGCTCAGCCCAAAGCTTCTCCTGTCCAGGCTGAACAATGGCAGCTGTGCCAGCCTTTCCTGCCAGCAGAGCTGCTCCATCCCTCTGCTCCTCCTGGAGCCTCCTCTGGGCTCTCTGCAGCAGCTCCAGGTCCCTCCTGTGCTGGGATTCCTTCTTGTTCCTGCCAGTCCCTGTTTGTCCGGCACAGCAGCTTCAGGTTGTGCTTCACCTTTTTCACAGCATCTCCCAAAAGTGCCCCAGCCCAGGGATGATCAATCACCCACCCCAAAATCAGCACCTCTCCCTGGGCAGCCCCAGAGCCCTTGTGGGATGCTCTGCTGCCCTTGGAGCTGCAGGGCTCCCCAAAGAGCACCACACTGGGACGGGAGCAGAGCAGGCAGGGAAGGAGGCAGCAGTGAGTGGCAGGAGCAGTCATTTGCACAGATAACTACAGCAAACCTGTAATCAATCAATGATTTGCATGTTCAGAACAGAGATGAGTTGAGCAGTAAATTATTAACTGCAGTCTAATAGCTCCAGCTCAATGATAGAGGATAATTTGCTCTGCTTACATTACAAATAACTGAGGCAGGCAGGATACAGCAAAATCCAAAGCTGTGGAGTGGAATCAAAAATACAGCTTGAACAAAATTTATTGGCATGCCTTTTTGAAGAAAAAGGGAAAAAAGGGTTTTTTTCCCATTAAAGAAAGTTTTAACCAATTATTTATATTTTCAAAAAGTTTTTTTTTTCTTTTTAGAAAATGAAAAAGAAGCCAGAAAACTTCAGCCTTCTTCTCACATCTCCACTCCCTCCAAAGTCAAAATAAAAAAATAAAAAAGAAAAATTAAAATTGACTTTCCATAACCTCCCTGAAATTTTATAAGTTCTTTAAATCTGCTTTTATATGCTTCATCCATATAGACATGTACAATAAAATGCCACTACACTCACAGCTGAATCTGTGAAACATCCTGCCAGTCCACCTGAGATAAATCTGGTGTGGACACTGGTGAAGCTATGCCCAGACCTCTCATTTTCTTAAAAGTGGCCAAGTTTTCAATGATCTGCACCAAATATTGTCTAATAACACAAATACAGCCTATGTTTGTTTGGGTTTCTTTAAATTTAAAGCAGTGTATAAATTGCAGGACATCTAATTTCATGGCGAGTATGAAAATCAATTACATATATTTTAGTTAAGCAAGGATTTCAAGTCATGGATTTTCTCCTTTTATTTTAGATTTTCAGGACCATTATCCTCATTCTGCTGTTTTGAGGGTAATTCAGTTTTTTTAAAGCACACTAAAAGCATAAGAACTGGGATTTATGAAATAATGTGATATATTTAACTATTAAACAGTTGACTCTATGTAGAAGTATTAAGTATACGAAGGGAGCCTCTTGGTCAGTATTTTGATTAAAAGATTTGCTTATGGCTTGTAATTAATTTATCACTTCTATTTAAAATTGGTGCTTTAAATCTTGGCCCCTCGACTGCTACCTTGTCCTAAAGCTTACACAAAGTTATGTCAGTCATACCAAGAGATTCTGGAAGATCTGAGCAGCCAAATGGTGAATAAAATCCTGGGACTGGGATGCAATGAGCTTTTCTGATAACATGGATTTATCTTCTTTTTCTTTTAGTTCAGCTCTTCCCTGCCAGCTAATCAGATCCAGCAGAACATGATTTCTCAGGTATAAGGGGCATCAGGAATTGCATTTTCCAGGTGAAAACTTCTCTAGAGGACTTTCCAGCCATGCCCTCAGGAGTTTTGCTGCTGCAGGATGTTGTCCATACATCCAGTTACAGTCACCTTAGGATAATTCTTGGCTTCAGGGAGAGCTGAGCAGATCTTGCTGGTTAAAAAGTGTGTGTGTATATAGGCATATCTGCATCCTCATTTTCAGATGGGTGATTATATTACAGAGCTCATCCCTGCCTGCCTTCCATCTTTTTGAAAGACAGGAACTTTAGCCTGCCTCATTATCCATCACTTACAGACTTCCAGCCTGATTTTTCCTTCCATTCCATGATTCTCTGTCATTTCCCGTGATGCTTTCAGGACAATGTTGGCATGGATAAATTTGCTGCAATCTGGGGAGTATGAGCCATATCATCCATGCTGATTTTATAGGAAGCTAGTTACCCTCTGTGCATGAATGGAGAGGGGAGAGAAGTCCTGTAATTCCATGGAATTACCCTTGATTTGATCTCTGCTCACTGCAGGAGCCAGCTCGCTGTCTGCCATCACCTTGCCTTGCTGCTGTCGTGGTTCACACTGCCTTGGATCACATTCCCGGCCCGGGCAGCATCCCTGGGGCTGCTGGAGCAGCTGGGATCCGTGTGGGCAGGGGGCTGGCACAGGGACACCCCAGTGACATGGACATGGCACCAGGGCTGGCACAGGGACACCCCAGTGACATGGACATGGCACCAGGGCTGGCACAGGGACACCCCAGTGACACGGTGCTGGCACCAGGGCTGCTCCTGGGACACCCCAGTGACACGGTGCTGGCACCAGGGCTGGCACAGGGACACCCCAGTGACACAGTGCTGGCACCAGGGTTGGCACAGGGACACCCCAGTGACATGGACATGGCACCAGGGCTGGCACAGGGACACCCCAGTGACACCGAGCTGGCACAGGGACACCCCAGTGACACGGTGCTGGCACCAGGGCTGGCACAAGGACACCCCAGTGACACGGACTTGGCACCAGGGCTGGTACAGGGACACCCCAGTGACACAGTGCTGGCACCGAGGTTGGCACAGGGACACCCCAGTGACACCGAGCTGGCACCGGGGCTGGCACAGGGACACCCCAGTGACACGGACTTGGCACCAGGGCTGGTACAGGGACACCCCAGTGACACCGAGCTGGCACCAGGGTTGGCACAGGGACACCCCAGTGACATGGTGCTGGCACCAGGGCTGCTCCTGGGACACCCCAGTGACACTGAGCTGGCACCAGGGCTGGCACAGGGACACCCCAGTAACACGGTGCTGGCACCGGGGCTGGCACAGGGACACCCCAGTGACACGGTGCTGGCACCNACACGGTGCTGGCACCGGGGCTGGCACAGGGACACCCCAGTGACACGGTGCTGGCACCACAGGCTGCCAGCTCCCCCTGCTCTGCCCCCAGCCTGAGGAAAACAAGGAGTGCACCCTGCAGGGACCAGGCTGGGCTGGTGCCACTGTCCCCAGGAATCCAGCCTGCTGCAGGGCTCCTGTGGTGGCTGCAGTTGTGTCTGGAGTGTGTCACACCTGGGGGAGTGTGAGCAGCGTTCCAGTAAGTGCCTTTCCTGGTCAGCAGTCAGATTCCAGCTGCAGGGGTTGTTGTTAAACCAGAGGATTTTTAGGATAAAGGTGTTGGGTTGGAGATCAGTCTGGGATACCTGCTTGGTCATGGCAGGGTTTTGTGTGTGTCTCTGCAGGGAAGTTTATGCTGGTTTAAATCTTTGTCTCTCCTTCATTCCCTACTTAGAGAGAATTTTTTGACAGGAAATTCTAAAAGCTTCTGGATGCACAATTTGGTTTTAGCTCAGAACTGATTCAGACAAGTTTGGAACTGGGACAGAATTTTAATAAGCTCCTAAGTGACTTAGGAGACAAAAAGGTGTTGGGATAGTTCCTGTGGCTTTTTGGGGCCATGCTCATTAGTGTGACACAACCATCTCATGTGTGTATGTGTGAGAGACATTTCCCTGCTCTCTAATATTTAGTATTTAGATCAGCCTGCTGGATTGACAAGAAAACCTACATTTATCCTCTGGAAATGTTTATTCCAGCTGGTAAAGCAACTATGGTGTATTGTTTTATTTTTACTGATTACATTTGGCATAATTTCATGTTGAGCCAAGAAATGCCAAGTTGCTGCCACGGCAATAATATTTGTGAAAATTCTAATAATATTGTGGAATAATCAAATATGCTTCATGCTGTTTCTTTTTCTTTATGGAAACTTTGGGATTATTTTTCTGTATTCAAAACCCTTTTTTGTCTAAATTGTAAATTGCAAAGATCAGAATTGTTTGTCCATACAGATCCCTTTATCCAAAATGCTGCAGTGTGTCCTGGTTGGTGTTTTACCCAGCAGATGTTCCAGCAATCCTCTGGACATGCTGGGCACCAGTGCAGCTGTGTCCTGAGCAGCACAGGTCAGTTGGGCTGTGGGGAACTTTGGATATATCCACATTTGGGATGGGAAAGTGCTGAGGGAACACAGCTCTGGATTCCCTTAGGCCACTAAGAGCACTTGTACAGCATCATTTACACTCCGGTTTGGGAGCCAGCAAAGAGAGGGGAGGGCTGGAATGGCTCAGGAGCTGGAGTTAACTCAAACCCAGTGGAGAGTAGGGTTAAATATGTTATTTTTCCTTCAGCTGTGAGGTTTGAGATGCAGCCCTAGAGACCTGGTTTGTAACCAGCAGGAGCAGCTCTGCCCACTCCGGGTGCGTTAATCCCGTCGGATACAGCTGGCAGATTGTTTGTGAGCAGCAAAAACCTAAACCAGAGAGTGTGGGGAGATCATCAAAGCCTGTGTTGGAGGAGGCAGAGCAGTCTCAAAGCAGGGGGAGTTGTTGAGGGCTGCAAACAGGAGCCAAGGCTCCTCTCCAGAGCTCACTCCACATGAAGAACATCAAATCACGGTCATCACACTGCAACAAGGGCACCCCTGGCCCCAAAAACCTCCTGCCACTGCTGCAGTGAGTGGGGGTGATTAGAAAGTCTGTATTCACTGGAAGGAATCTGCTTTGGTCTCTGCTCTGGTACAGATTAAACAGAAAAGCAAACTGTCGCCGTGTTTTTGACTAATTGCTGTGGAAACTTTTCAGCAAAATGTCAAAATGTGAAGTGAGGCCACATCAGAAAATTAAAGTACAGTAAGTACATGGCTGGTATATTAAAAAAAAAAAAAAAAAGAAAAAAGAAAAACAAAATTGGATGGATAGATCTAAGGGAAAAGAAATTACCAAACACAGTTGCTTGGGGTCCATAAAATGAAATTCAAGTTCAGTGTACTAAAAAACATGTGCACTGTATTTGAAAACATTTTATACAAATGCTTGAGAGCCAGAAGAGGAAAGATGTGGCTGCAGATAAGCTCTCATATTCAGAAGGCAGATCAGGGATCAGGCATGAAAGAGGAGAGTTAAGGGCAGGATCAGTGTCTGATGGGTTTCAGTGGAATTCAGAGAATTCACAGAATATCTGTTCACAAACTTGGTAAAGGAAGGGCTCCTGTCAGCCTTGGTGAACTTTAATCCAGGATTGCACTGAACAAGATTTATGGGAGAGATGGTTTTAATTCCCAGATCCTGCTAAATGCAGAGAGATTTGGTGCTAATAATGGCAAGGTTCTGGGTTTGATCCTGGTATGAATTCACTTGAGGGTTCAGTTGGGATAATTCTTGTGGGGCCTTCCCAATTCAAAATATTCTGTGATCAAATATTGGAAATTTCAGAGTTGACTGTCAGTAAAAGGTACCTGAGCAGCATTTTCTGGTTGCACCAGTGGGACAGTCAGCTCAAACTCCTGACTTTTGATTGGAGTGGAGACACCATCCTCGCTCCATCTGACTGCTCTGTGTAGCTGCCATGAACTGCATTGGTGGGACAGAGCCTGAAACAAGGATTTTGGGAGGTCTCTCTGCAGATCCAGTTACCAAAGCTACTCAGGAGCCTAAAAATGAAGGCCCAAACTTAGTGTTTCAAAACTGCACATCGTGTTTTGGCACCCAGCTCTACCGTGGGAAGTTTCCTGGTAACTCATTAGCGACTAACGAAGCACAGCTCTCTGGGTAACAGTAGGTGTGAAACCATTGGAGGGAGTTGTGCAGTGATTGACTGTCTGCTGGAGACAGGGGAGGGTGTTCCAGGCTTTTCTGGCTTTTTTGGCCTCCAGGGAGAGTTCTTTGTTCACAGCCCTCATCTCTAATATCTGCCCTGACCGGTATTTTTTATTCCTTTGCTCTGCACCTGTTTTTTGTTAACAACCAGCACAAGGTGAAGCATGCCAGAGGGAATTTGTCATTTTCCTGTGGCTGTGGGTGCTGCTCAGTCCTGCAGGGGTGGCTGCCTGCTCGCACAAAGCAGCACAGACCAGAATGGATCCACAGCTGCATGGAGGAGCTGAGGGCATTTATTGCTGAAAGCTACAGTGACCCCTTAGCAAATGGTTCCAGGGGGCTGCTCTCAATGTCTCTGTTCCTTTTGCTTCTATAACTTGAGGGTGTTTCAAATTCCACCTGGAGTTTTGCTTAGTTTAGGTCAGGAAGTTGGTACCAGTGTAAAACCAGTTTGTACTGGTCACAGAATATCCAGAGGAAGAGATTCCTTGACAACAAGAACAGTTCCTGATGCTTGTTATCCCTTGAAAAATAAAAGTTTCTTTCTAAGGACTTCATCAAGCACCACCTTTCAGATAAGAACTAATCCTGTTCATGCTGACATTGTCTGAAAAATCACATCATTTTAGTAATTAATACTGTAGACACTCTCACTTGTGTTTCTCACAAAGCAGATCAGGAAATTGCAGAATTTCAGACTGGTTTGGGTTGGAAAAGACCTTAAAGCCCATCCAGTTTCACCCTCTGCCATGGCAGGGACATCTCCCAGTGTCCCAGGCTGCTCCAAGCCTCATCCAGCCTGGCCTTGGGCACTGCCAGGGATCCAGGGGCAGCCACAGCTTCTCTGGGCACCCTGTGCCAGGGCCTGCCCACCCTCAGAGGGAAGAATTTCCTCCTAATATTTGGTCTAAACTTGCTCTGTGTCAGTTTAGAGCCACCAGTCTTTGTCCTGTCACTCCAGGCCCTTGTCAGAAGTCCTTTGTAAAAATAAATGGCAGGGAGAGACTCAGTGCCACTGAAGTTTCATTTTCTTTAAAGCCAGTGCAATTTCCATCTGCTATGAATTACATCATGAGCTTTATGTTTTCATTCTGAACAAGCACCACTAAAAGAGTTTGTTTCTAGCAGATTCTCATCTTATTTTTTCCATGTGCATTATTGTCTCCCATTTTCTGAAGGAAACCTGGAAGAATTTAAACTTAAATTAGTCTTAAACAATTTTAAGAGGGAATAAATATCATGAGATGCCTTCTGTCCTGTAGAGGATTTGGAGAGTGCCACAATTCCAGACTAATTCTTAGAAATAACTGGTCAGCATCACAACCTGGTTGTGATGAATTCATGGATGTGCAGAATTCCTCCTGCAGCAATTGAAGATGGGGACACTGTGTGGCAGCAGCAGGAAGGGAAAGCTGCTATGGCATGAGATAGGTGGGAGTGGGGAAATTTTTGCTTCAGAATTTGGGTGTGTGTGGATCTGAGCTGCTGGACTGGAGTGACAGCAGAGCCTTTTGTCCCACTCTGTAAGTGACACCAGTGGCATTCACTAAGTTTCAGTCTTTACCAATCTCAGGGAACGTTTGTACTTTGAAATGTTTCTTAGGCAAAGCTTTGCAAGACTTCTTGAACTTCTTTGTTGGTGTGTGTGTGTGTTCAAGCACTCCAGATTCTTCCTGCTGCAAAGGAAAAAGTGGGAATGCTTAAACTGCTAAACACTAACATGTGAGGAACACAACATTTCAGCAACTGATTCTGAGGTGGGAACAACCTTTAAACGCTAACATTTGTTACAGAACAGAAGGCTCTGAGCTGTCACTGCCTTAGAAGAGTCAACACCTCCATGCCATGGCACCACAGTGCCCGAGGATGAGGCTTTGGGGTGCACTGGGGTTTCCCTGAGATGCTGCCTGACTTGGGTCTGTCTGTCTGTCCCCCAAAAGCAGAGGGACGTGCCCTGGCAGTGGGAAGGGTGTGACTGGGCACAGGGTGGACAATGGGGTGGTGCTGGGGCTCCTGCAGCTGCAGGGGATGATGAGGAACTCCACTGCTGAAGATGATGATGAGAATTGACTTGGCAGCAGCTGGGGCTCCTCTGGGCTGAGCTGCTCAGAGCTTTCTGTGTCCTGGTGGGGAATGCTCTAAAAGTTTAATCCTTATTTCTGCCTCCAGTAGAACTTCCTTTTTCCCTGGATGCTGGTGTCATTCTCCTCCTGGCTGGGTGAGTACAAGGCTGGGTAGGTGTGGGTGTGCCATGAGCTGTGTCTTTGTTTCAGGAGAAAAAAGCACCCTCAAAGGGCTACAGGTGTTAATTCTTCTGGAAAACCCAGCTTTGATTCTGGTTGCACAGAATAAATTTTTGTGGCTCTGGGAGTGAGAGAGAAGCTTGATGATCAGTGTTTAAATGTCCTCCTCCACAAGATGTATGAAATTGCTCTTTCAGCACAGAGAAACTGAATAATTCCAGGATTTGATATCGGAAGGTCTCAGCTGTAGGAGTAATACTAATAGGAACTCTTTCCTATTCAGAGGTTTTTAAAGGGGGAAATTCCAGAGTTTAGTGCTGAGAATCTCTTGCTGGTTCAGGCCTGAGATCTGCTGTTGTTGGTCTTAAGCCAAGGCTTTTTTTTGGGGTGGGGGAAATACCTTTTCTGTGCAATATAAGCTACCATTTTTCTCTGGGGAAAGCAGGAATAATTTCCTTTCTGTGCTGGAGTATTTGAGCACCAAATAAAATCAGAAAGCATTTAAAAATCTAATTTCTATAAAAACATAATGGTCAGCTTTATAGTGGTACTTTGTCTTATGCAGGTGGATGGGGATGGAAGTGGAAAGGACTGGTCCAGAAGAAGGGTAGATTTACTTAAGATAGTTTTAGACTTTTATGTGCTTTTGAATGACCACATAAGCAATTCTGTCACTGAAAGCCTGAGTGTGGAGCTGGGTTCCTGCTGCTGCAGCAGCACAAAGGGTGTCCTACACAGAAAAACCCTGTGCTGTGATTTCTGGGGGTAAAATCAACGTGAACACAGAAAGCAGACAAGAAGGAACCTTTTCCACCTGGAATGGTACAAGAGCTGTGCTTGTTAGCTGTGCCCAGCCCAGGAGGAGATGCTGTGCCTGTTTTAAGCCTGAGACTGAACTTTCCAGGAGATCTGAGCTCAGCTGTGCCCAGGCCAGCAGAGGAAGAGTGGGCAGCAGGAAGGTTCTTGCAGAGGGCAGAGTCTGGTGTGGGTGTCACTGTGGGTTCCTGGCAAGTGTTTCTTGCTGTTAGGGGTGCCCTGCTCCATGGGAAGAGCAGTGACAGCTCCCACTCTGGCTGCAGCATTGCTGATCTTCAGGGCTTTCCAGCTTTGTTGCTGTCATTCTGTTATTTTCTCCCTGTGATTCTGTAAATCCTGTTATTTTCTGCTGTGGCAGCACTCTTGTCATCCAGCTCTTCAGTGTGGGAACCCCTCTCCTGTCAGGGCAGCAGGAGGGATGTGCTCAGCAGGGTTTGCCCTTTGACTGAGCTCCCTCAAAAACATCACCTGAAATGTGGTAAGAAGTTTTAGGAGGTTTTTAAAGGTGGAGAGGAGCTTTCCCCTTCCTTCATGGACACATGAGCTGGACTGGCTCCCTGGTAGCTCCTGTGCAAGCTCTGGTTTTTATTTCCAGAGTTCTCCCACTCTTTTCTAGGTCTGCCCTTTTCTAAGCTGCTGACTCTCCCCACTTTCTCCGCTGCTCTTTTCTTGCTTTGCTCCCATTTTAGCATGAGAACCCTGCCAGTGTGGAGGAGTTAACAGCAGCATTGTGCAGCTGCCAGGAGGTTTGGATTCTTGTGTCCTGGTTAAAGTGGAGACATTGGCTTGCAAGTATTCCACTCTGAGCTGTGATTATGCCTTAGCCCAGAGGCTACAGACATCTTCCTACAATATATTTTGGCAGGGCTCAGTTGATTAATGAAGCTTGAAGCATGAGAAGGCAAGCTCTGGGAAACTCCTATGCTGCACTTAAAGCATCTCATGTAAATTAATATTTCTGAAACATGTTGTCTGCTTTAAATGTAGACCCAGGGGAGAAAAAGTGCTGATATGTATGAGAAGTCTGATTTCCTTCCCAAGCCCAACAAGAGTCTGTGCCAGGAAAGGGCAGCAAGGAGCTCTGAGCAGAGAAAATAGAAGTTTAATGTTTCTAGCTGTTGACTGAAAGAATTGGGCCATTATGGAGATGGCAGAAGGCTGGAATAGCAGCATCTGAAAAGCCCTTCAGCGTTGTCTGATGTTGTCCCTTTAAAAAGTGCTGTATTGATGTAATGGGTACTCGAGGTAATGACTTTTTAATGTATTTAGGGGAAACAAGACCACCCTGATTAACTGGAGTTTCATTTTCAAAAGAGTTGTAATTACTGAAACGCTGTCATGCCATGAATCACTTGATTTTGTGGCTGAGGTACCGCAGGCTTGCTGCAAAACCATCAATTTCAGTGGTTGGGCCCCAAAGTTTCTTTCCCATTTTGTGGCAGTTTGGCAGCTGAACCAGGTCTAACTATATTAATGCATTTTTTCCTACTGGAATCAGTGTCCTGATAGCTTGAATGCAAAGACTGCGAGATTTTTGTATGGGATAGTGACAGTAGGGCTGGAAAGGGGATGCTGTGAGCACTGTGGAGTGTAAAATGTTGGTGGGGAAACTTCTGGAGCATCTCTGCCTCAAGAGAAGTGCAGCAGAACACATTCTCTGCTCATTCCCTCGAGGAAGCCTGTGTAAGTTTGGGCAGCAAGATTTTACCACTGGACATTGATGTTCCAGGTGGAAATCCTTCATGGACAAGCTGTAGCCTTTCATGACTTAAAGAAAAGTTGTCCTTGTTTGTTTTGTCCTGTTTTCCTGTACACACAGGCTAAAGGCAGAGAATGGGGTCAGTGTGTCAATGTGTAAAGGCAAAAGCAGCTGTGAAAGGGTCAGTAATGGCAGCAGGATATGGGACAGCAGCCCACTGCACACTGGGCTGAACTTTCTAATTTAGGTTTTTTTTAAGTGGCTGGTACCTGCAGAAGGCCATGATGTAAGTTCTGATTTTTTCCAATGTGGATAAATTATTTTAAAAGGTGTTTCAAACTGAACAGACTCAGTTTAAGTCCCCTGAAATACTCATTTTCAGTTTGTTCCACCTGGAGGGGTGACAAAAGTTACCTGCACTATGTGGCAGCCTGGCAGAGGAGGTAAAACACACTGCTAGGAGTTAAAAATTATTCACTGAAAAAACTTGTCAGTGAAGGGCTATCAAGCTAAAATTGCTGGCTGGACTTTAATTCCCAGGATGGGCACTGCTTTGTTATTTGTAGATGTTTGCTGCTGTTGTGATCAATATGAGTTGTACTTTTCATGAGCCTTCATATTCTGCTGCTCCCAGCTCAGTGCTGGTTGTGTATTTCATTGTCAGTCTCCTGTAACTCATTTTATGTTCTCCAGCATTAATCTTTCCTTGTCAATGCTTTCTAAATCTAATCCAGCACAGCCTCAGGAAAATAAAGCAATTGTTTAAATTGATGGCTTCGAACAAAATAAATCATAAATCAGTCTATGATCTTTGAAACCTCTCTTCATCTAGATAGCGTGGTGTTTTTTGGGTTTTTTGTTGTTTTTCCTCCTGGGATGTGGTTTGAGATGTGCAGGGAGGCCGTGCCACCTGCAGGTGCTGGGGAGAGGCTGCAATTCCCAGCAGTGTCCAGGGATCCAAATAAACTCTCCCCCTTTTCCTTCTGACTCCAGCAAGCAGAAAACACAGAATGTCATAGAAATTGTGGTCCCAGAACCCCCATATTGACTAAACATGAGTGAAAAGGGCTTGGATGAGGCAGGATTGACAGGAGATGGTTTTCCTTTCTGTAGCATTCCCAGGGAAAAACCTGAGCAGCCCAAGAGTCCCCACGGGCCAGAGCCCCAGTGCTTTGGTTTATTGGTAATTTGGTTTATTGGTAATTTGGTTTATTGGCTGCTTTATTAACTGGTGTTCCTGTTTAATGAGATGTCTGGCAGGGAGCTGCCAGGATGGGGCTGTGCTCCTGCTGAGGATGAGCTGTGCACAGTCAGGGTTCTGGGCTCAGGGTCAGATTTTGGCACCTGGCTCAGTGTGACCTCCAGGTGGGTCAGGCTGTCCCCCCAGCACAGCAGAGCTGCTGGAGCCCAGCCAGGGCTGAGCTGCCTCCAAATACCCCAAAAACAGCAAGGGGGAGCTGGGTGGGCAGTGATTTATGGAGAACCAAAGCATGCTGATTTCTGAGGTGGTTTTTGGGCTGAGCAGTGTGGTCACAGCCAGCAGTGGTCCAGGAGAGCACGTTCTGCCTTGTGGGAAGCTGAAAGCCTGGGATTGACATTGTGCTGCTCCTGGTTTTCCATTCAGGAGCTTGGGGAGAGCTGCTGGAGCTACACAGTTCAGGATGAACCATAATTATATAAAGATGATCTGCAGTAGCTCCCCAGACTCAATTCCTTCTTGTAATTGGCAGATGGAAGAAGACTCAGAACAATTATCTGATATTAATTATGTCAAAGACTTCCTTGCTTTTGGATTTTCCTCATCTTTAAAGTCTCGTTTCTTGACGTGATCAGAGAGCAGAGAGTCACCACCTCCCTCCCCTTCAGCAGGTCTATCAGAGGCTGACTTGGGCACCTTGTGCAGGGTACAACATCCCTCAGCAGCTTCAGCTCTGGAATTCTCACTGTCTTCAGACACCCCACAGGTGCAGTAGGTCAGCAGCTCCTGCTCTGGACTTTCCTGGAGCACTCTAATGCTGGATTTTGTGGAGGAGACAGCCCAGGGCTCAGAGCTGAGCATGCAGTGCCCTGCTGGGGCATATTTAAATATTCATTTTAATATTGATGCATAGTGGGCTGTAAACTGTGAGCAGGTGCTGAAAATTCAGCCCCTGAATCAAAGTGGTGCCATTCCTACCTCAATGGAAGAGGAGCTTTCCACAACTATGACTTTATTGGATGATTCCTGCTGTGAGGTGAAGAGGGGAGGTGTGGATTTAGAGAACATCTCTGCTACACCAAAAACTTTGAGTTTTAATTTGGCAGAAGTATCTATGAAGTTGTAGCTACTCTTGCAGGTGAGACTGGGCAATAAAGCCAGCCTTATTTTGGGAATGTTGCTTTCCAAAGGTGTGGGAATGTTCAGGGGGAGGAATTTGAACACAGCTGTGCCCTGATAAAACACCTCCTCCCAGGCAGGATCTCTGCAGTTGTTGAGTTCTGTGCACTGGCAGGGAGAGCTCCATTAATTCCATAAAAGCCCTGAATCAGTAGCTCTGTGCTGGAGGAGTGTTACACACAGATTATCTTCTGCCTTTGTGTGGACTGCTGTTGGACACTGGTAGTTTGTTTTCTTGTTTGCTTCCCTTTGCCTCTCTGTTGTCTGGGCTTGTGGTGGCTGCTTGGGACAGCAAGGGGAAAATGAGAATTAATAGTCTCTGCCCTAAGGAACTGCAGTCTGTGAGGCAGAGGAATGCTTTCTGTCCTGTTCCAGAGGGTGTGGAACCACTGGATATCAGCTGTTTGTAAAGATGGAGTAAGCATGCAACCAAAAATGGACTTAAGTAGAACTCACATCGTGGCTTGAGGTTACAAGATTGAGATTTTCCCACCTCTATCTGTCCTTCAGGTTTGTTATTGGATATATACCATTTTTTTTCCTTAGGAATCCAGGCAGGGAAGCTGGAAATAGTCAAATATAAATGCATGCTTCTCTTTCTCCTGTTTATTTAATGTCTGTGGGACTGTGGAGAGCAACTGTCTGCTGAGGGTACCATGAAAAATGGCCCTCACCCCCTTTTAAAGCAGGGCAATAATATACAGTATTTATTGTATATGTTGAATGCTCACAAATTAAGTTTTGGCTGAAATTTATACCTGGCCAGGCCCCTGGAGGGCACCAACAGCCAACGTTAGGATTTTTCACTCCCTTTTAGCTTTTAGCCACTGACATGAAGACTGCAAATATATCCCCACGTATAGATTAAAGTGATCTCGCTTTGCCTTGCATAATTTGAAAATTCAAAAGACCAATTTCTTAGTGTAATTGAAAACCGCTACATTTCAGGCTTATTCATTGAATCAGTATTTCCAGTTAGAATTCAAATTAATCTTCCTACCTTTAAACAAGATAACGAGGGTGTAGTTATATTTACTCAGCCTTTTAACAATCAGGTTCAGTGTAGCTGCATATGATTAACTACACACACACAATTGCAGGGGGTGAGTGTGGGCACGGCGAGAGTCAGGAGGAGAATTCATCTCCCAAGGCTGAAAATCTGAACTGACAGTTCAGCTCTCAGCCTAATGCCTGAGTCCTTCTGGGAGGGAAAAGTAAAGAGGAAGGAAGGTGAAATGACCAAGCCCTACACAGGAGCCATGGGATTCCTCATGGGCTTTTTTAAAAAAAAATAATTAATTAACTAATTCAATATTATTTATATTATTTTATATTTATAGTGTAGTGTATTTATATTTCTATTATATTCTAACCAATATAATATAATTTATTTATTTTATTTATTATATATTTTATAATATAATATTCAGCTGTCTTAAAGGTAAAGCTACCCCATGACATTTATACATATAATTTATATATTATAACAATACATTATTTTTATTAAATTTATTTATTTATTAAATAAATTTATTTATTTAATTTATAAAGCAAGAGGCCACTTGTTCTAAAGTTGCCTTAATGCAACTTTGCCGAGCTCCTCCCAACACCTGTCAGAGAGATGTGGGAGTTTGTGGAGCACATCTGGGTCAGCTGCAAACACAAGGCTGAGGTTTGTGCACCACAGGTTTCTGCTGTGGGGGGTAAATTGGGAGATAAAAATCCTTAATTCCTTGAAATAACAACAGATGGGTTTTAGGAGCTCAGCTCTCTATAGAAAATCCGAAGGGATGGTTTGAGCAGTCTCATCCTGGGACTTTGTGGTCTTTGAAGGGGCTTGGACAACAGACTTGGTGTTTGCAGCAGCATCACTGCTCTGCTGTGTAGTGATGTCAGGTGGGATTTGGCATCTTCACTGCAGAGCATCAAGGGAAATCTGAGTTTTGGATGTGAGAAGATGGGGATTGAGTTTGTTTGGGCTCCCCCATAAGCAGTCCCTGTGCTACTTTTAATTTGTAGAGACAAAGTAGAGAGTCCTGTGTCCATAATCATTCCCCTCAATTGCCCAGCATAAACTGGAGAGAGAAGAATTTGTGCCCCAATCCATTATTTTTGAAAGGCTGGATGCTGAGCTTGCTCTGTGAAATCCTCACTTGAGCTACCAGGGGGTTTTTATTCTGGATGGCACCTTGCATATGTTTTTCAGGCACAGACTGGAATAATTCCAGGGAAGCTGCTCTGTTCTGTTGCCTGATTAATAATACATCCTTTTAAAGAAGAAATAATAAAAAAAAACCCCAATGCATATTTAACTGATAAGCTAGAATAACTTCAAAAGCACAGGTTTGGGCCATGAGCTGCATAAAACAGTGCTGTGCAACTCTAAAAACCCTGACTAGAACAAAACTCGGGATGTCAGAGTTTGTACTATGCTTCTAAAGTACTTGGTTTAATGTGTTGAATTTCATGACATTTTTCTTTCCTCTCTTGTGGAGAAAAGAATAAAATATACAGTTTATTGAGCTAAGTGAACTAGTGGAGGTAAAATTGTTATTTTTCCAAAAGGGATTTGTAGCTAAGATGAAATCTGCAGCCCAAG
Organism: Parus major; assembly: GCF_001522545.3. Taxonomy (NCBI): domain Eukaryota; kingdom Metazoa; phylum Chordata; class Aves; order Passeriformes; family Paridae; genus Parus; species Parus major. The sequence goes on from NC_031781.1 coordinate 17,346,372, forward strand.
GTGAAGTTGCAAAGCCTCTGCCCAGCATCACCTTATCCCCAACCAGCTGTAAGTCAACAAGCTGCTCTGGAAAGCAGCTTAGTGACCATTCCCTTCTGGTGAGGAATGCAGGCTAAAAAAGGGTGCAAAACTGGGATCTGGGAGAGGATTTTTACCTCCTGCTGTCACTGTCCCTGTACAGGGCTGAGCAATGCTTCTCATTGTGCAGTTTCTCATAACAATGCAAGAACTGAGCTTTTTGCATGAACTTTTGTCACTGTCACCTCTGCTGCTTTTTGTAACAGCTACTGACACTGGGTTTTGTAATAACTTTACTGGAGGGGAAGAAAAAAGTTGTTTTTGCAAAGATTTCAAATGATTGTGAAGAAACAGGTTATTTTTTGTTCTTTGATGGCACTTACTCCTCACCAACACAGGCTGTTGGCATGGGCAGAGGAAATGAGGAGGGTGTGGAGTCCCAGTGGGGACGTCCTCAGCAGACCAAGTTTGCTTGTGTGAAAATCTTTAGGTTTGTTTTCCTCTGGAGATATGTTTCCATATTCAGAGATTTCCTTGGTTTTTAGAAGAGTCTTTGGCACAGGTGATGGGCAAACAGGCAGAGCCTCTCCGTCTCTGCTGTGCCTTCCTGCAGTTCCCGCTCTGTGTGCATCCCTCAGCCTCCTTTTCTAGAGGTTTGCTGCAAAATTCCAGTGCACAGGGGATGTCCCACTCTCTCTGTCTTTCACATGACTCAAGGAGTAGCAACCAAGACCAAAACCCAGCAATAATTGTGTTTTGTGATGCTTCAGGAGCTGCCTGCACACGGGTGAGCAGCACCAGGTACACCATGGCACAGCGGCATTAGGGATTCAAGGCCGGAGCTACCACAGGATCAAACTGCACATCCTGCAACACAAACCAGGATTGCTTTGATGAGAGCTGAGGCTTTAATTTAATTTGCATGGGCTCCAGATGAATGGCCTGTGTGATCAAAACGGATGGTGCTGTAAACAGGTTCAGAGAGCCACGGGCGCTGCCGAGGGAAGGAGCTGGGGCCGTGGGCTTGGAGGCAGGACCTTGTCCTGACCCGGGCAGGGAGTGATGCCAGCAGCTTTTCATCTCCTGCTCGTCAGTCAGCAGCTCTGAAAGGCAGCCCAGCTCTGGTGGATTGCTGCTTGAGGGCAGAGGCAGTGCCGAGGTACGCGCGTGTCGTGCAGGGTGCAGAATCTCCTGTGGTGCTGAACGTGCCTCTGGAGCCAGAGCTGCTTCCATTTACAGCACTGAGAGTCAGTCTTAGCCCCAATTAACAACCAAAACTCGCTCGTCTCGCTGGTGTACAACATGGAATATGCTAACAGGCACTGAGGCCATTGATTTAGGAACCTTAAAACCCCATTTCTTTCCAGTGCCTGACAGATTTGCTGAGGGAGTTCAGGTTGGAGGTGTTCAGGACTCAGGTGGTCAGTTCTCTACAAGAATCATTAGAGAATAGATTCTTTAAAGTCATCACCAGCATTTTTGTGAAATATTTCTCTTTGACAAATGACTCCTACAAGTGGAGATCATCTTTATTTAAAAGATAATATGTAGTCTTATAGCTCGGAAATTGATCTCAAAAAGGCCAAAGATTCCATTTTTCAGTCATCTGGTTCCTGGGAACCATCTGGCTGCATTAAAGGTGAGAATTAACTTACTTAGCTAGTAAGTTAATTGATCCTAATGGGTCCCTTCCAACTTGAGATATTCTATATTAAGCAAGAATGATTTGGGAGCCTTGCCAGTGAATGACTTGGAGGAGATCTTGCATTTTAATTCTCAAAAATGGTGTTTAAACTCTTTATTTGTTTCCCCAATATCTCCCAGGCTGGATATCAAGCTATGTTAGTTAAACCTTTATCACTTCTGCAAAAATTAAGTCTTTCAAAGGGGCACCTTTAAAGATTTAAAGGTCTCTGCCTTTCAAGGGTGCTTTTAACAGATGTATCTTTGCTGAAATGTTCCTTAGCACAATTGCAGTGCAGTTAATTTACCACTCTTTGGAATTAACTTCTGAACTGGATAATGGAAATTACCCCAACTTCTGCATGTGTTCCCAGCTGCTTAAAGATGGTGATTGCAGCAGCAGGGAAACAAACAGCTCTGTGCTCCCTGAAAATGAGATTTATCTCGTACCACTCGTGTGCTCCTGAGGAATCCTGGAAATTGCTTTCAGTTATCAAATCCAGCTCCTGATTTTGAGAGCAGCTGTTACAAGAGAATCTCAGTGGAATAACCTGGAAGGATGTTGGAGAGGTCATGTAACTCATCCATCAGCCCCAAGGCAGGATCAGCTGTATATAAATCCTGACAGATATTTATTCAATGTCTTCTGAAAGATCTCCAATGGTAGAGAGATGCTCAGCTAATCTATTCTCTCTCCTCATCCCTGCTGTTAGAAAGGTTTTCTTGACATTTACCCTGGATGTTTCTTCTTGTAATTAGTTAGGAGAACTGAGAGACTTGTCTTATCTGTCCTAGATATGGAACAAGATGATATTCTGCTCTGTGCATGAAGACTTTGAGGTCCCCCATGAGTTGTCTGCTCTTCAGGGCACACAGACCATAATGTTTTTAATCTTCCATCATGTCATATTTGCAGATCTCTGATTAGTCTCATTGCACTCCTGGTGCTCTCTGCAGTCAGGCTGTATCTCTCCTGATCTAGAATATCTTTCTCAAGTGCCTAAAATGGCCTTCATCACCCACTTTTGATTCAGTAGCAGTGTTTGGAATATGTTTGCTAATCAACATGAAAGTGAACAAGTGCTATTATTTTAAAATTATTTCCTCTAACTGGATCAGTCTTCCATAGTAACAGTAGCTCTGGTAAAATTAAACAAAATACTAAATAATAGTTTGGAAAGAAATGTGCATTTTAAGGTGAAATTTGAGTTCTAAAGCAGGATTTAGAAATAGAAAAACTCTGTATTCTTGGGTCCAAACAGCTTCTGTCCTGACCTTTCCAAACTGATGTTTCCCTCTCTTCTTTACCTGTTTGCTCAGTTCTGAATACCCAGGATTTCACTCACTTTTGTGTGTGTTTCTATTCCTCTATATCACATTCTAGATCTTTCTTTTTGTGGGAGTTACTCCTTCTCATTTGCACACGTTCCATGATGTGACAACTTATTTAATAGCAAATGACACTTGTTGCTGATCCTGTCACATGAAACTTCTTCAGAGCCTTTTTTCCTCCTGCAATTAAATCCTGCATCTTAGTTGCTGCCTTTTGTTTCCTTTGAACTCATCAGGGGAGGAATATAATCAGATATTTGAAATTACAATCTTGGCTAAGAGGCAACATGAAGGCGATGAGTGCTCCACGTCTTTGTTTAGCATTCCAAAGCTGGGAAGGAGACAGGCCAAATAATCTGCACTCATTTCTGAGCAACAGTTTAGGATTCTGGGGGCTTGGATACTGCCCTAAGCAGCTTTGAGGAAATAAGATTCAGTTGATCAAGGTGGGGGAATAAAGCTGCAAGAGCAGAAGCTGGGGAGGTTTAATAGTCACTCCCAGCTGAGGGGTGCGTCTGTCTTCATCCTGCTGTGATTTATAGGGAGGTAGAGACGGCAGGGATAACATGCAGGTAAAAATTTGGGATCAAAGGAGTCAATCTGATCCCTTTAAACCAGTCCAGAAGTCTCCACAGAACCTCTGGCTCTCCCAGTGAGCCTCACCACATCCCCGTGTGGGCTCAGCAATGAACTCCAGACCCTCAGCACCAAAGTGGAACAAAATGTGATGTGCCAAAGGGAAATCAAGGAATAGGAAACTCTCACTGATGCCTTGAACTACTGAATTAGCAGCAAATTTGCTAGCTAAAAAAATGTCCAGCTGGTGTTCAGAAAGGAGTTGCTTTCCCAACTTCAAAGCCTCCACCAGGCTGTCCAGGGAGGATAATTCCTTCTATGAACAGTTCATTTAACTCCTGAGTGCATGAGCTAAGCGAGCTCCTGATACAGGTTTCTTTTTTTATGTCTTGCAAAAGAAGTGTTGAGCAGTCTGGGTTTAAGGTGAGAGAGCACCTCTTTTGAAAGGTTTTTATGGAAATTGCTTCTGTAACAGAGAGAAACCTTTCTGCACCACAATTGCAGGAGAAAAGGAACCATCTGAGTTACAGCTGAGGGAAATTTGCTTTCTTTTTGAAGCCCTGGTGATTCCCTTAGAAGCTTTGTTCTTCAGGATGTGTGCCAGGGGCTTTTAGGAGAGGTTTTAGCTCTGACCATTGCTTGGCTCTTCCTTGGCAGAGCCCTTCTGTCCTGGGCCTGTTGTGAGGGGGGAGTGAGGTTTAGGAGGATTAGGAAAGCGTTGGTCAGCTTGGATGCTCCAGAGCAGGCAAGGAAGGGATAATTTATAGGGAGACTTTGGGCTCTGTCTGGTGTTTATTCCCCTTTTTGAAGATGCTGCAATTAGTAAAATTGTGGCTAATTTCTGTAATGGTGAAACTTCCAAAATTGCTTTATCCCTGTGTGAGCTGGCTTTGTGAAGCACTGGTTTCCCCTGGAATTCTGCACACTGTGCTCAGTTCAGAAGGGCTTTTTTTGCTGCTGAAGTGGAGCTACAATAATTTCTGAGCTCTGTGCCTTGTTTCAATTATTTACCTCTGCAAAAGAGATTTTTATAAATCCTCCCTTCTCTTTCATATTATTAACTTTCTTGTCAAACTTTTATTTAAACCACAGAGACAAAGACAGATCTTTTCTTTATAGCTCTGCAAAGTTAGATTTACTTCTCTGACCTGTTTCAGCCTGATTGAAAGCTAATCTGTCTCCTTTTTATTGGCTTTTGGTAAAGCATGTATTTCTTTGTTTCCCCTTTTCATTCTGTATTGTCTTGTGAAAATATGTAACTTCAGGCTGTAAAAAATTATCCTCCTACGGGAAAGGAAAAAAAAATGACAACCCTTATTCCAGTCCAAGAGAAGCTTTATGTCTTTAATTAGCTTGTTGGATTGCATTCATGGATGGTTCCAGTCAAATGAACTCTGAGCAATAATAAAGGTCCTGTGGCCACCTCTGACCTCGCAGAGAGGAGCTCTGGAGCCAGAAAGCTTTTTTGGCTCAACATCAGTGACAGCTACTTGAGTTTCTTTTTTTTTATTTGGGAGTCAATTTTGCCATAAAAGCCTGTGGAGTGCTCTCACTGCAGTTAACTTGCTTGGCCAAGGGCATGATATGGCTTGTGGGCTGCTAACTCTGAAGACTGATATTTTAAATTCTGGTGCTCTCCCCTTTATAATTATTCCACTTTATAACCAGTCCTTTCTGTGCTCTAATCTTGCAGTATATGTTTCTTACACCTCTGCAGGAGTTATTTACCTTTTTTTTTTAATGCACTTGAGGATATAAAATTACTTCAGTGTTATGCTAGAGTTTTAAAGCTCATATTACACTTTATAGAGGCTGTTTGTGTTTTGCCTCGCCCAGGTGGATTAAATTGTGATCATGCACAGCATTGGACCAGATAGAGAAGATTCTGCCCCATATATTTGTAATTCTTTTTTGTTTTAAAGAGCTGAATGAGCATGAGGGCAATACCCAGGGATATTGATCCTGGAATTTATTTTAGTAGAAGATGCTGACTCACAGCAGCAACCCAAAATGGATCAGTTTTCCTCCTGTCCAGTGTGAAGCATCTCTGTGGTGTCTCCAGCACCCTCCTGACCCTCTACAGCAGGGCAGCACTTCAAAGTCATCTTGCCAGCCTTAAAACCTTGCTATTTGCAAGGTGTCTGCAGAACTGGGAGCACCAATAAAATCTGCACACTTGCTACCTGCAGAAGTTTGAATTTATCTAAGCATTTTACCTCTTTTTCTACTCAGTGGCTTCCAGTGTCAGGGTGTAAATAACTAGTATATAAGTGTAAATAATACTATATATGTGCAAATAAGTGCTGTGTTTAAGTGTAAATAAGTGCTATGGCTGCTTTTCACTTGTTTTTAGGGGATGAAATAGCATTTTACTGGCATTCAAGGGCAGGTTCAGGTGCCTGAGAGCAGAGTAAATATCATACAGATACACTGGGATAGTATGTAGATAAATAGATATATTAGTGTAGCTACTGTTTACTGCTGCTTTGCTGCTCAATGTGTGAAAGCACATTAAACCAAAACAAATTGTAAACAAAGTAGAATAAATACTGCTAAAATTAACAGCTGTTCAACCTGCCAGTTACTGACAGAAAGTCTTCAAAAGACCTGTGTTGTGAACATGATTGACAGGTTCTGTGGTTTGTGTTTTTGGGCTGAAAGAGTGTGGATACAGGTTTTCATTGATGTTTCTGTTCATTTTCCAGTATATTTTGTTTTGGTGTCCCTGAGATATTTAATAATGCATCCTGACATTCATTAAGTATGTGCTCTTTTTATATGGAGTTGAAAAAATAGTTGTAAAATGCAAGTTAATATTGTTTATTTAGTACTTTCACCTTATTTATGAACAAATTATTTATGTTGGTACATTTATTATGTTGCTGCTTACCTGTAGATCTGTATTTCAGTCCCCAATTCAAATATTCTACCAAGAAAAAGTCTCTAGAACCAACCAAAAAACCCCAAAGCTCCTGTTTAAACCAGTGAAGGCATCTGAGTACTCCAGGAACCTCCTCCCTGAAGTCAAATGTCTGGATAATATAACCTGGAGCAGCTGAAAAAGAGTTCTGAGCACAGATGCACATTCCTGAGTCAAAACTCGGGTTCAGGAAGCAGCTTTGACAAAGCCCAGCATCCAAAGTTAATTCATGAGTGTTGAGGCGGTCGTGGGGAAGTGGAAGCCTCAGCTTTGTGAAATGGAAGGCTCAGGAAATGAAGAGAGGGGAGCTCAGAGCTGGGTGATAGAGGAACATGAGTATTACAGACTGAAAAAGGATGTGTATGGGTTCAAGTGCTGCAAAAAGAATTCAATATTTTATTGGCTAAAAAAACCCAACACAGAATTATTTTTTATAGTCCTTGTGAAGCTCTGGAATAATGGTGATCATCCCCATTTTGGTCCAGGTGTTAATTTATGATCTGCCTTTCCTCAGATTACCACCAAAAGGAAAACACCTCTGGAAAAACATTCCCTGATTAGAAATCTGGAGAAGAAACACCAGTGCACTACTGGGTGTGCTGAGGAAATTTCACCTTCTAAACATCACCTTGGCTGGCAGGAGAGTTTTGGTGAGGGGTTTGAGTTCAGGGGTTGTGTGGGGAAGGCTCTGCCCAAGCATTAAAGGCAGTGTGGAAGGAAATCCAAATAAAGGACATTGCCATGGCTCAGTGTGACCCTGGATTTCTGATTTGATGGCTTTTTGTGGTAGCAAAACTAAATAGAAATAAAAATGGCTGACTAGGAAGGGGAAAGAAAGGAAATGAATGCAGCCAGATAGAGTGAGTCTTTGATCATTGATTACAAAGATTATTTCAGTGCATATCAATGCAAAGAGTAATGATGTCTTTGAAGAATTTGTAACACAAAAGTCCATGTACACTGCAAAGTGTAAAGGATGGAGAGGAGCAAAGGATAAAGAAAGGAAAAGAATTTGTGCATCATTAATGACTGATGAGGAATAGAAAGACAAATGAAAAAATTCACTGCACAGAATGACAACTTTGATTCTTTTACTGAGCTTCTTGCTTAACACGAGGATTTAAAAAAGTAAAAGAGGAAAAAGGCACAGAACTCCTGTGCATCACTGAGTGTGAGGAAATGGTGGCAGCCACTTCCAGCAGGAAAAGGAGCCAAGAAGCAATTAAAATGTGCTGTTCTAAAGAGAGCTGTGGCTGCGGGCTGCAGTTGGGCGAGCAGGTGAAGCCCATGGTGGTGCTGGCCCCTGTTAGAGGGCAGGTTGCCCAGGGGAAGGTTACAGGGGAGGCCACTTTGGGCTATCTGCTGGCACAGCTGCCAGCTGGGCTGTTACCAGCCCGTGTGTTTGCAGGGAAGAGGATTGCTGGCAGCGTGTGGGAAAGGGGGAGCTGCTGCTCCTGGTTTCTAGAAAAATCCAATGTGTGGAGCTGGGCTGGGGCTGCTGCCAGACCCTGGGCTCACCTGGTCCTGCTCCAAGGCCAGCCTTTCCCTGTTCCCATGGTACTGCATTTGCTGCCAGGAAGTTTCTAGGCAGCGTTATCTATCCTTATTTTCCTGCTTCCTGTAGGACTGTCAAAAGTAGCAACAAAAAAAATCAAATACAGGAGGTCTGCTGCTTGTTTTTATTAATTCACAATATTCCAAACACAGTTTCAGCTCTCCTGGATGTTTTTACCTTGTCCTGATGATTATTTAGCTGTGCTAGTGAGATCTTCTACCATATATGATGTGCTACCTTATAAATACAGTTAATTTCCAGATGTCTCAGCAGGTATTTTCCCCTTTCTGGGGCAACTTTGTAAACCAAGCTTCGATTCTTTTGCTGCCTATTTATTGTCCCTTCTCATTTCTTCTCGGTGGAGCTTTACTGTTCCTGTTGGAGCCTGGCAATGGGAGAAGCCTTTTTTAACCTGTAGACTGTGAATCATTGGTGGAATCGATAGAGTGCAATCCAAAACTTCTGCTGAAGGTTTGAAGGAGTCCATAAAACACAGGCAGGGAAAGGCACCAGGACCCCTGGGGCAGGCGTGGGGCCGGGCTGGCGGCTCCAGCAGAGGTAGAGGCTGCTCCAGGTGGGTGCAGAGTGGAGGCTGAGGTGGATTTTGGTTCATTCTCCATCTCTCCCGGACCTGAGGGAGCTCCAGCAGGGCTGAGGAGCACGGCAGGGCAGTGTGAGTAACTCTGCACCAGTTAATGCCTCGGTTCCTCACAGCAGATGGGGAGTGGGGAAGGCAGAGATGAGCGCAGCAGTTCTGGGCTGGTGGGAGCTTTTATCTGCTGGGAGCTGTGTGATCATCAGAGAGCTTGAATTTCCACAATGTGGGGTTCACAGCATAGCAAAGGATAGCCTTAATAACTTCTTGCTGCTGTTGGTATCCAGCACCCAGAAATGTGACTCCATAGCAATGTCAGCTTTCTGTCGAGCTCTTATGAAGTTTAGGAATATGAAGAACTTATCTGTAGGCACTGAGATAAAGGATTTGTGAAATGCCATCTGCCTGCTTGTGCTGTGTATGCTGAAACAGCAAAGAACTCGGTTTTGCTCAGGTTTATTTCCTTGTTTGGGGGTCTTTTTTTCTTCCAGTAAGTGTTTAACTCTGTTTCCCAGCTTTGCTCTTGGTTCAATCTGAAGGCAAACTAAATGTTTAAAGTTTTTTGGGCAAGACACAGCCTTCTGTTCACCCAGTATTCTTCAGGGTACACAGTTTGAGATGAGCTTTAAAAACAAAAGGTAACAAGTGTTTCACTGTGAAACACAAATTAGTTACCTTTGTACAGAACTTTTTCTGAGTTGTACAAAAACCTCGCAACTGTGCTGCACTGCATCAGCACATATGTTTTGGTAATTAAAATGTATTCTTTCTGTGATGATCTCCCATCTGCTCCTACCTCTGATAAATTTAATGCTGCTTTTGAACACTGAAACACAGGGATGCTTTGTTCTGGCATGTGCTGGGCAAGGAGATCTTGAATCTCACAGGCTGCCCCTCTTGTGGGTGGCTCCTGATGAAATATATAAACAATAAGAGGCTTGGTGAAGTTAAACAAGAAAAAGGAATCATGGTTTATTTATAGTTTAAGAAAATCAAACCCATATAACCAACCCAGCCCTCTTCTGCTGGCTTGTGTAATAATGTCTCTCCTGTATGAATTTGTTTTAAAGCAATTTTTTAGCAGCCTCACAGGCAGATGATAAAGTTTATACCGAGTGAAGAGACCTGGCTTTTCCATTTGCCTTTAAATCACTGCAGAGCCTTCACCTACAACTGCAAAACCCACCTGAGGAGGAAAATCTGTTCTCTGCTGCTTTCTGGGGGTCTGGTCCAGCTCCTGGTGCTGGGCTGAGAGGAGGGAAGGGTGAACTGGCAAATCCCTGGACTGGAGGGTGAACCCAGTGGCAAAAATGAAAATCAACCCCCCCCAAAAAAAATCAGCTGCTATTTTAAATATGTGGTTTTAAAATGGTTTTGTTTTGTTTTTCTTCATTCTTCTTAAAATTGTTAATTTGATTCCCTTAGCTAATCCCAACCTGCAGAAGCCCCATTGCCTTCTTCATTTTGTCTTACAGAATCTGGAATAATTCCACAGGATGTATGTACAAGTTCAATCTCAGTCTGTCTTTGCATCATTCAGTAGCTTCTGCTTTGGGTTTTGGTTTGGCTGAAGTCATGAAATAAAAGATCTGAAGTATTTTGCTGGTGGCAGAGGAGCTGCTCCAGTATTTCTCTCACAGGGATTGGAGTGTTCTGGGCAGATTGGTGCTTCCAATCTGGGCAATGCTTCAGCCAAGAGCAGCAACTGTCCTAAAATGTCTCTGATGATCTATAAGGCCAGAAAAAAAAAAAACCAACAAAACCCACTGATATTTTTCCTTTCTGAAAGCTGAGCCTTTCATTCCTACACAAGTGGTGGTGGGTGGAATGTGACGGTGCTCAGGACACAGCTGGATCAAGGAGATGATTTTGCTGTGTCTCTGTTTCCTTCTCCATTGTCGTGCACTTTTGTAGTCATTTAATACCTTTATAGGCTGATTGTGAAGTGATTGCAAAATAGAACAAGCAGGTGGTTTTGATGGTCTGAGCTCATTTGGAACTCTCTTCTTGCAGCAGCAAATGAACACAAAGCAGAGATGAATCAGGGCCCCAAACAGGTTTTATTAGAGTAATTTATTTTTAATGTGCATCAGATGAAAAGTAATATTTTTGTATTATCAGATCACTGAAAAAACCTGTAAGGAACAGCTCAGTGACTTATTCAGGAAGGTTCAAGATATTTGGAACATCCCTGTTATTGTCCTGTGGAATCTTTTCTCCTCAAAATGCCCCACAAAAACACATCCAGAGGGTCTGTGCTGGCACTGACCTACAAGCCAGGGCAAAAATGAATGAAATGTAATGAAAGTGACAAAATACATGAGAAAAGAAATTTTTCTCTCAAATATTCCACTTGATGAGCCTGGAGGAGGTGAAGTAGGAACTTGAGGATAAGTCTGGCTCATCAGCACAAACACATGGCTCTTCTCTTGCTGCCTGGAGATGGTGGTTGGAAAAATGGAGCTGGGAAAGGCCTTAAAAGTTACTAAAACAACCAGTGGTCTTTGTTTGGTTTTGTTCTGGAAGTAATTATGGTTATCTGACAGGACTAAGCAGAGAATAAAAAGGTTCCTTTTAATCTTTCAACTGTTATTAACTGGAAATCATCAAGTTAAGGAAATTCCCATGAAAAAGTGTTGTCCTGCCCATGTCAATATCCCCAGACATGCTACAGTCCTTACCCATTTCATTTGGGATGGATGCAGGACCAGGTACCTCTGTGTGCAGAAAATTCCTTTATCTTCAGCACCTCTAAAATCAGTAAACAAAAAATGTTAATTTGGGAACTAGAGGTAAGGTGAAGATATTGAACAGGTGTGGCAAATAATTTCCAATGGAACTGAACACCAGGAAAACTCCAAAATGCCTTCCTTTCCTGAAAATTGTGATTAGCTTAGGACAAGCATAGAGCTTAAGGGAAATTCATCTGAATGAAGTTGTAATCCTTGGCAGCCATCAATAAAATCTGGAATTTTTTGTGCTTGAAAGGAGTGGCTTTAAAAAATAAATTGTCTTAATAAGCTTATCTTGCCATGGGATGCAGCAGGCAGAGGAGACAAAGGGAGCTCAGGCAGGGTGGGAATGCACATTATTGCCTTGCAGGAGATTTAGGCTGGGGAGTTTGTGCTGATGCATCTCCCTGGTGCAGGTGCCAGCACAGCCACCTGTTTGTCACAGCCTTCAGAGGCCAGGCTGCTTGAAAAGAGAACAGAGGAACAAAGAAATGCTGTTTTCACCCAGCTGTGGCTGTGTCAGGGGTGGTGACAATGCAGGGTCTGAGCTGGTGCTTGGGGGTGTCTGGGGGTTGTCCAGGAGCTGGGAGGGGATGGAGCAGCCCCAGTGATCCCTGTTTGGGTCAGTGCAATAAACACATCTGGGACAGGCAGTTCTCTATCCCCCACATACAGAATGTTTCTGTTCCTTCAGTTCCTAAATAAACTCAAAATCTGGTGACAATTTCCTGGTCTGAGCAGGTGAAAATTCCCCAAATGGTTTCTGGATGCTCAGAAGTGTTGCTGGAGACTAGCTAAAAAACAAATCACAAACAGGACTTCAAATAAAACAAAAACTGAAAGTCCTATTAGGAAATAAATGTGATTTTGGGTAACCCCATGGATCATCCACCATGGCTTTTTCGTGGTGTGACTGCCCAGACATGAGGACATTGTGAGAGCTGGGAAGGGGAAATTGTTTTACTTGAAAGGGCTTAGAAATCCCTCTTAATTCAGGGGGTACAATTAGCATTACCTTTCCCCACCCAAACACATCTAGTTTCACAGATTTCACCGTTCCCATTTCTTCCAGCTACTAATATAAGAAAAGTGAAATCTACTTTAGAAAGGCAGCCAGGAGAACTGGATGCTAATGTTAAAATGTTCTGCTACAAGTTGGTTTTCAACTGCTGCAGCACCTGCAAGAGGCTTTTAAAAGAGAGAAAAAGAGAAACCCCTCTGATAATTTTACTGCAAAATGGATACTTCATCTCTATAGAGAATAAAAGTGTCATTGATCTCTATGATAAATTGTGTCTTGGTGTCTGAAAATACAGACCTTGTTTTTTTTCATTATAAGGATGACCTTGCCTCTATTGTAAATCAAAAGTAACCAGGGATTTGTGGCTCTTACAAGATCTACAGGAGGGGAAAAAAAATGACTCTGAAGCTGCAGCACATTTTGGAGCTGAAGGAAGGTGAGGGCAGAGCTCCTGGTTTCATCAGGCTTGCAGCAGGATGGATTTCACTCCCTGCTGGATGGATGCTGAGTGCTGCCTGCCTCCAAAGCCTGGGATGAAAGCAGCAACACGGGGGAGTTTGGGCTCTGGCCAGGAGAGGGTAGAGAAGTGCTGATTCTCCCCTAATCAGAAGAATTTCCAGAAACTTTTTCCAGCCTAGGTTCATGTGCCAGCTGTGCCCTGCTAAGGGACTCTCCCTGTTTATTCATAAATACTGCAGTGGTGCTGAAAGCTCGAGAATTTAAAGCATTTCTCACACTGCTCCTTTTAGAGTTTGAATTAAGAAATGAGCAGCAGCACCTGCTTTTGTTTTATAAATGGTGAGGGGGAAAAGGTATGGGTTTTTAAACATTAAATGGTTTTAAATTGTAGCAAATTTCAGAGCAGTACCTCCTTTGCAGGAGCCCAGAACTGATACAGGAGAGGGTCATAGAGATGGCCTTAAAAATTGGAACCTAATTGGAAAGTCAGCCTGTTGTGGCTTAAATGAAATTACTTATTTTACTTATCACTTTTCAATTTATTTCAGACCTCAACCAGAAATGTTTTGCTGTCCTAGAAGTGGATAAGGATTAAGAGCCAATTAGTCCTGGGATGGGTTACAGAACAATCAGACCTCCTGACTGGGGCATGGGCTGTATGGACACTTTAGGCCTGGTTAGGTTTTCCAAGGCACAGTGAGGAGTAAAAATCTTTGGAATGGTTTGTATCACTGGAAAAATCCCTCTGGTGTCAGGAAATGCTGGCCTGAGAGTGAACTCTTCAACAGTGCCAACCAGAACATCACCTATATGAAATAAGGGATAATTTCCAAATGGTGGAGCTGGATAACCACCAGACTTGGGACTTTGTTAGAGCTTGACCTTGGCATTAAATGTTTCTGTGGGGAGTTTGGGAAATGCAGAGCCCTGTTTTTTGTCCAGGGTACCAGAGAAATGTCCATTGTGTGAGTCTCATGATTATGGAGGGAGTAGAGGAGGTGAAAAAGGCTGGAATTCTTCAATTCCCTTCTCAGGTTGTGGAGCATCTTTGATACAAGTGGATAATCCAGTTTCCTGCTTTAATGTTGCCAGGTATAAAACCCTACAGCCCTCACTCCTCCAGCCCTGTGCTGATTGAGGCAGGATCTTAAAACTGGAGATCATGTTCAGGTAATTAAAGCCCACATCATTATGCACAGGCACGAGGGGGCAAATTGAGGTTGCACAGCCAGTCTCAATTCTGACATTTCCAGCTTGGAAGTGCTTGACTTTGCATCTCCATCAGTGGCAGAGAACGTGATTGCTGCTACTCCCTCCACTTACCTCAGGCAGAGGAAAAGTTGGATTTCTTTCATAGGTGCTGAGGTGGAAGTGTTTCGTAGGGAAGTTGTGTGGTAATTTTGCAATGTAATGTTCATTGAAAATAACCCTTTTCTGTTTATTTTGGGAGCTCAGTTCCAGACAGCTGGAGCTGTCCCATGGTGGGGCACATGCTGTTAGTTTACAGATCTTGCCTTTCAAACAGCCTTTCAAACTTTGGTTCAATTGTTTAAAATACACTTCCTGCTTGTGCCAGTACTGGTTCCCTGGAAGTTATTTTCGTGTTTCAGTGTTCTTCACAGCTACCAAAAATACTTCTGTGTAGTTTGAGTCAGAGAGGAGTGAAGATGCAGTGATCCTTGATTTATGTAACTCTCAATCAGGAACTGACAAAATGCTTCAGTTAAAGGGCAAAAATACATCCCAAGCTACCCTGGAAAGCACAGAGAGCTCTGCAATCAATTTAAGTGGTGATTCTGTGCTCTCTAATATTGTTCTAATATTGATTCAGAGCCTGCACTGTCCCCACAAAGGAAATGGGGTGGCAGCAGTAGGGACAATGGGCACAGGGGCATTTGGACACTGCTCTGTCCAGACCATGGGCAGGGACAGGTCATCCCTCCTGGTCATGGGCACAGCCCTGGAATGCAGGATGTCTAAAGAGAATAAACTCTACTTGGTATTCCATAGGTGGTTTTATTTCCTTTTCAGTTTCCTTCTGAGCTGGAAGGCTGGGCTGTACCAAAAATCTTGGTGAAGACCTAAAGGCAGGAGTGGCTCCTTGTTTTATGGAGCCTGAGAGCAGCAAGGGTGGGAGAAGTGCTGTTAAAGGAGCTCCAATCAATAACTCTATTTACAAAGAAGGCTAAATCACTGTTCTTTGAGAGTGGTATCATGTATCATAATAAAAAGAATAACAGTCCAACAAGAAGTCTCTTTCTAGACAGTTAATGGTGTGTTCTGGGAAACTGGACGTGTTCATCCCCAGGTTCCACAAGAGAGGCTGGATTTTTCCTGCAGGAGCTGGTCTGTTATTGAGCTGGGTGATGTTAACAAGACATTCAGACACAGGTCACAAACTCCTGTGCTGAATGAGAAGACAATCAGACAGTTCTCCTCTGTTCTTCTCACATTTCAAGGATCCTTGGCTCGTTGGGAATGATCTGGGTTCCTTCACCCAGCAGTTAACTCTGAGCAGAGTGACTTCCCTGCTCCCAGTCAGGATGCAGCACTGGGGGGGTTGAGTGAATGTTTTTATTGTTTAGTGTTTTTGAGGTGCAGAAATTGGTGAAAAATGCAAAGCTCTTTGAAGTTTCTCTCTGAACCCGTTCTGACAGAGCATCCAGACGTGGAGGGGCGTTTACCTGACATCCTTGTGCCTGGCTGAGGAAATGAGTTGTGTTTAGGGCTTGAGCACTGAAGAAATGTCAGGAGGCCAACACAGATAAAACACTTCAAGAAAACAATCCCAACCGTTCAGTGCTAGTTTGCATTTATGATGACATCATGTCAAAATCTACTTTGAAAATTTATTAACTCATGGCTAAACAAATGAATATTTTACAAGGCTTGCATTTAACGCTTTTGTTTTTTAGAGGAGGGCTTGTTGTTGAATAGCAATGTTTCTTCTGGCTCATTTCTGAAATGTTGCTGGCTTTAAACCATTTCTTTGGAAAAGGCAGCAAACCAACTCAGTTTATCTTCTTACTGGGAAAAGTACTCCAGTGGGTGTTGGAAAATTTATCTGTATAAGCTAATCAGTTAGGCATTGTAAATTTGGTTGATGACTATGGCAGCTTCATCATAATATAATTTTATTACTTTTTTTTTATCTGAGGGATTATATGCTTGAGTAGCTGTCTTCGAAATACCTGTCACACAGAGCACCTGTGACAGTTTGTTGTTCAGAGCTGTTGAGGAATATCAGCATGGATTTTTAGAAGCCAATTGAATAGCCAACCCCCAGAGTACAGTGAATAACTTTATTAGGCAGTCTAAGTAGTGCCATTGAGTTTGTTTTGTGTCTCTTATTAAATCAGCTCAGTTAGCTGTTTCTGTTGGATCCCTGTAGCTATTAAGTCCTCATTCTAGAGCAGAACCAATCTTGGATTAGCAAGACTGTACAAATGAAGTTTCAAAGGTCCAAAGCAGAGGTCTGTTGGCTGAACTAAGGGATAATCAGATTCCTTTGGGTGAGATGTGCTTTGCTGCCCTGGAGGGATGCAGGGAATTCCTGTCCAGCTCTGCCTCTCCTGGCACGGTGACCATCGACTGCTGCCTGCATAAGCTGGTGTGGGCTGAGGGGTCCAGGAAGAGATTTCTGAAATTATCCAGGTAATCATTACCAGGAATGCCCTCCAGGAGAGGGAAATACCCTTTGAAACTCCACAGACTCACTTTTCATCAGGTGAACAGCCTGGGGTCTCTCTGGTGGGTGGCTCTTCACCTCCAAGACACCTTCTGAGGACTCCTGAGTGTGACTTGTAATCCAAATTTTGGACATCTCAGCAGAGAACTCGGGTTGCTGGGGCTGCCTGTGCTTTGCCATGGTGTGAGCTTGGTCTGAGGGCGGTGATGAGAAATGTGGGAGGGGAGCAGGCTGGAGGATCCCAGCTCGGATCAAGGTTCAGGAGCTCCCTCCAGCCCCTCTCCTGCACTGCCAGAGGTTTCACATCTGGGAGGGTGCAGTGGATGTGGGGATGCTGAAGGGTTCTTGAGGGGTTTGGGATATTTAGAAAATCCCTTTAATGAGGCAGTTACGTTATGAAGCTTGGAATATTTATTTCTTCCATTTTTCAGAGTAACTTTAAATTCCATGTTTTTTAGGGAAGCATTATAGAGCGAATTGAATTTCCTTTATTGAATGAAATAATTTTTTCCCTTGAAAACTAAATGTAACAAGAATTTAATAATTCATGAATTGAGCTTCAACATCTTCTAAATAATAGATGGACTGTCATGCCAAGTTCAGCTGAAAACTTACAGAGCATACGTTTTTATGTTTTTATTTGACATTTCGAGGAATTACAGAACTGCAAACATTTATTTTGTATTTTTGCTCATTGCAATATTTTATTCCTTTCAGGTTGATTTAAGAAATAAAAACAACACTTGAAAAAAAAAGCAACTAGCTTCAGGATCTGATGGGAAAAGAGAATAGAGGGGAAAGAAGCTCTAGGTACACATTCATAAATGATTCACTGGACTTTTGGCTGACAGATAGAGAGCTTTCATAATAACTTTGTTTATTATTTTTCTTATCAGTGGAATCAAATGTTAAATAGCTCTACTGGAAAGTGCTGTAAGGTAGACTAACAATTACACCTCTGTCACCTCTGCTGTCTTTGTCCTTTTCAAAATAATCAGACTGGATTTATTTTATTGGTTATTTCTCCCCCCTCCATGAAACAGGAATGATTTTCAGATGTGGCGAGCTGCAGGAGCAGTCTGTCTTTTTGTGGTATTTTTGGAGATGAGGAGGATGGGGGAGCCTTTTCCTTAAAGCAATAGGAATCCAAAAGTTGCCCTTGCTGCTGCCTTTGTGACTTTCAGCTCTGCTGTGTTACAGCCCTGGGTGTGAGGTGGCCCAGGAGAGGTGGAGGTGGCCCTGTCCCTCTGCCCCGTGTCCCAGCTCTGTGCTGTCCCTGTTTTCAGGGGTTCACTCGGGGCAGGCAGCCCAGGCTGGCTCTTTTGGGGTGCAGCAGTGTTTGCTCAGGACGTGGATGATGTGTGACCAGCCGAGTCTGGGGTGCTCTGCTCCTGACCAGCTCCGAGCCCACGGCTCAGCTCTGTCCAGCAGGACACCGAGCTCTCAGACAACACAAGTTCCTACAGCTTTGCAACAATTAGGATTTTAAGTTGTTAACATTTAACCAATGTTAACCAAATCTCTTCCCAATCAGGCAGAACCCTGACCCAACCTATTAAACAACAGACAATCCACAGCTGAGGGTGATGCTGTAAATGTCCCAGGAGTGCTTGGTAGGCCTTAGAGCCCCCAGCACCCATCACAAACCCACTGCTGCTTCTGGGATTCATGGCCCTGCTTTGTAATATCAATTCCAGAGAGCAGCAGCTGCCTCTGAGGTGATGGATTGCCTCATCTGTCCTGGCAAGACCTTTCTGAAATCCATGGAAAGCTCCTGCAGATTTCATGAATAGGTAGCCTGTGCTCTGTTGGTTTGGAAAGTTCTTCAAGGGACAGAAGCGAAAAGAATACTTTCTTCTTTTATTCCCACAAAACAGCGTCTTTCTTTCCAACTCCTCCTTCTTCTGTGCGGTGGAGCTTGAGGCTGGAGTTGGTGAAAACAAAAATACTTCTTTTCAAAGGGATTTTTTTAGTGTGTCCTGTTGTGAGCAGGGCCCAGTCAGAGGTTTGAAGATTTTGAAATTAATGGTGTTGTTCAGCACCAAATGAGGAAATCAGGCAATGGGAGCTTGTTTGAACAGATGTAGCTGCCCTTGTGCAGAGTTGTTTATAAGAGACTTTAGATATCTCTAGTAACAATTTGGGTTGATTATTTCAGCATTACTGTTTTAATTGTCCTGCCCTGTGTGCAGAACTGAAGAAGCAGAGGAGGAAGAAGTATTTAAGAACCCGATACAGATGATTTAAGTGGTAGCACTGTGCTTTTGCCTTTGTCTCGTACTATTTACAAACTACAAACTTCTCTTATTAGTCAAAGGGGAACAATCAATTTTACAGGAATCATTATCTTTGCACCAGATATTGCAAGCGTTGAAAGAGAACATTGGCACTTACAGGGTATTAACAGGCAAAAATAATTCACAGCTTCACTGTGATAAATGTTCCCACTTGTGAAATTACAGGGAATCTGTATTCAGTTCCAGCTTGTTCCACCCCAAGGAAATACTTTGGTAATTTGGGTGGTTACTTACAATAACTCATCAAGCTGATAATAGTGTTTATTGCACCATATGTTATCACTTAAGACTTGAACTGTAACTTTTACAATTCCATTGAAGGGGAACTAGGTGAATATGGAAATCAGAAGAGCTTGGGGTTCCTTTCTTTTCTTTTACAATCCTGAGCCTATTTCTTGGAGTCTCCAAAAATGTAAAAGGATTAGGAGAAATCCTATTAGCTGCTTTTTGCACCAAGCTGGGCTGATCTCACGTGGGTCCTTTTTTAGAGAAAGGACAGAAAAAGGGATTTTATTTATTTCTAATTTTATTATTGTTATTTAGAACTAATAAATAAGGCTTTTCCCTCCACTGCTCATAGCCCTGAGAGAAGAGCCAGACAAGTTTAGTTTCCAGCTCCATCCCAGGATGGGCTGTTATTCCCTGGAAAACCTCACAGTTGGAGGGAAGAAGGCACCATTTTCCCTGGCTGAGTATTTTTAGAACAGATTCACCCAAATGTTCAGGTTTTTATCGACAGACTTGTAGCACAATTATTCCCAGGAGCATAATCTCCAGCAAAGTTTCCTTGAACAAAAAGCTATAAAAGTTCCTTATTAAAAGATGGTCTCTGTCCCAAAACATTTCTAGCATGTGTAGTTTGAGATGCAAATTGTGTTATCTGGCATGAAACCATTTTATTCTCCTTTCTAATATAATTTAAAGCTGTGCCTCCATGTTCATTTCTGATCTCTTTTGGTAAAAAAATCCGTTAAAATTAAAGTTTTTCCTCACTCAATCTTTTGCAGAGCACCTTTTCACCCAGGATGTTTCCTTTTCTCTTTGGGAACATTGCAAGCAACTCAATCCCAAGGGGAAGAGAGTGCTAATATTCCGTGGGGGAAGAAAATATGTGAGTGGGATAGGACAATGGCAGGAACATTTTGATTAAAAATGCAAGAATATTCAATCATTCTATCTCACAGACCATATGTACATGAAAAGCCTATCTTCATTCTGATCATTTGGGTGCTCGTTCTCAACAGGGTGATTGATTGGCAAGATTCCTATTTCTACACCTTTCATCTATCTTCAGTACTTTCATAAATGTTGAATTAAGCAGTTTTTATGAAACTTATCATAAAATGGAGTGTTCATTGAAAGTGACTGTGACAAAGTGGATTCCCTTACTCTTGAACTTCAACAGCAATATTGCACAATACATTTATTTCTGGCTGCTTAAAAGCACTGGGTTGGTTTTTTTTTGAGGGGAAGATTGAATGGATTTTGAGAAGAGCAACAGTGTATTGGAATGAAAATTTTGCTCTTTCTGCAGCCACTTGGAAAGCAAGACTGTTGGCTTTGTAATGTTGACTTCTTTCTTTTGCACTTAACAATGTTTTGTTTTGGTCTGTGATTGCCTTTTTGTGGAGGTAATACCTTGAAGCCTTTGTCTGTCTTGGATTATTTCATGTCCTTGGAACTGGTACAGCCTTCTGATTCATGCCAGTTCTCTCTGATTAAGAGTAAATCATGTTGTATTAACTCTTGCCTTGCAGGTATCCCAAACCAACACAAAACAATTGTCAAATAATTTTTTTTTTTGTTAGTGGCATCGGATTTTGGGCTTTAGGAAGGGAAGATACTCTCTGAGGAGATTTGTAGCTGAACAGCCCCACTGACAGCTTATTGCAGCTGACAAATTTCCTCTTGGGTGACCCTCATGAGTCTTCCCAAGTAAGAACTGGATAGGGATAGATTTCCCACTTCCCTTACAATGATGCAAATCCAGTCATGTTCAAATGCTCAGTGGTTTTAGGTATTTTTTTCCTCTGGAGCTGTTGGAGCCACACCACATCTGCTGGTGCTTCTGGTACTGTGATGTTCTATTAAGTATCTTCCAAATTGGGTTTATGGTTTTCCCAGGGGGAAAAAAAAATAAAAGAAAAGAGATATAAATGCTTGATTTACTGGAACACATGGCATTTGCAGATGTGTCAGTGTCACTGTTTCCCCCAATAACTGAATTAAATGGCTGGAAAAGGACAATCAAGGTGGCTGTCACATGCCATTGCATGGAAGTTAGCACAACATCTGCTTTGCCTGCTGTTTCAGGAATCACTGGTGCATGGCAGAATCGGGAGGAGAATCTCGAGCACTTTCTTTCTTGTTGGTGCAGGCTGTGCATGGGGAATGTTTTAAGTTCTGCTGAGAGGAGCCTTTTGTGAGTTTATGGCAGCAGGCTGATATTTTCATGCAGTTCAGCACTAAAGTTACAAGAAGCTCAGAAAAAGGGCATTTCTCTCTTTCTGTGCTCTCTTTTTATCTTTCCATCACTTGCCTGAGCCCCTGGTGCTCTTCACATCTTGCCCCTGGGAGTGCCCACATTCATAGCCCGATGAGGACTTCTTTTAATCCATACATCAAATTAATTGTAGCTCTAATCACTGCCAGCAGTCGATGTTTTGCTGTTGCAATTTGGTATTTTCCCCCAGAACCATTAGAGGAGGATGTGATACAAACTGCTGGTTAAAAGCTCTGTGATTCATGGCCTTTCTGGGGGCAGGAGGGAAAACGAGCTGTTGGTAGCGGAACCTCCAGTTAGAAACATTTATGGGGCTTCCCTTGGGGGCTATGATGGGAGAGTAAAACTTTTATACTCTCAGATGCTTGTAAGCAATTCTCCATCTGGGACTTTAGATTGGAATAGCTCCATTATTCATTTGTACCCCAGAACTCCTTGGGTGATAATCTGCATCATCTTCTAGCTGTGAGTGGCCACAGTCACATGTGCTGCTGGGGGAAGCACAAATGAAATGCTGCTTGCTGGCCTTGGAAACCACAAACCGTATTTCTTGCACTACCAGATGCTTCCTGCATCATCTTGGGCAGTCTCTTGCTGATAAAATCATTTTAGATGCAATTAACTCTCTGCACACATCAAAAATATTTAAGTGACTTGTTATCGAGATGATTTCTGTGCCTGACTCTGCACCTGTGGTTTGGGATGTGACTCCAGGAATGGGGCTGAGGTGGAGGGAAAGTGTCAAGCCTCATTGTCCCTGCCCTGGAAGTGCAGCTCTGAAATTAAATGATGGTGTAGAAGCTGGAGCACTATTCCCACCTCCTTTTTCCATGGCTGTGTGTGAAGTGGTGTGTGCGTTTTCCCACCTGCCCTGCTTTCAGGTGGGGTTTAGCACCAGCAGAGGAGGCTCATGGAAAGTTCTAGGGCCCAATCACACTGCATGAGAGATATAAACTCCCCTTCAGGTGAGTTTTAGTCATGTTGTGCTCCATAGTTTGGGCAGCAATGCAGGGAAGGAATCAGTGCTGAGCATCTTTGGCTCCAGGAGCACCAGAAATCCTCCAGTCAGTGACTGCATCTGTTTAACAGCACGGCTGGGGACGAGGTGCCACTGGCTGTGTAGCTGCTGGCTTTGACCTATTGCAGGCTGGCTGTTTGCTAATTACCCCAAATTGGATTAATAGAACAATGAGCAGCAACTGGGAAAAGCAGCGGAACTCGGCATGCGTTGGGTTTGGCAGCTCTGATTACCCCGAGCCTGGAGCCACGGGGGGCAGAGAGCTGGGTGTGGCCACAGGGTCCCCAAATTGTCAGCCAAGATCCCCAAATTGCCAGCCAAGATCCCCAAATTGCCAGCCAAGATCCCCAAATTGTCAGCCAGGCCAAGGGGAGCTCAAAGAGCCACATCCAGTCTTGGTGGGGAAGAGCTGGTGACTACAACCATCCAGCCAGTGAGGACAGGGGACTGAGCAAAAGGAGTTTTAGGAGAATTAATTGTGCTCACTTTATCAGTGCCACAATTTCTCAATGAGGGCCCTGACAGTGAGTGCACCTAATGTCTGCCACAGCAAACACCTCTGAATTATTCCTAAGTGATTTTGCAGTTGTAGGATATGAGTGTTTTCCCACCTAAAACCAGGCTGCTGCTGTCCCTCATGGAGCCTTTCCTGGATATCAGAAGTTGTTGCTGATCACCAGTCCCAGGGGATGCTACAGCTTCTCCAGCTCCCCCAAACGTGGCACATCTTGCTGCAGGCTCCCAAATTCTCTCTAATTTGGTGTCCCTGCCCATGGCAGGGGGTTGAAATGAGATTGTCTTTTAAGGTCCCTTCCAAGCCAAACCATTCTGAGATTCTATTTATTGTTCTGTTGGATGGCACTGGGCTGGAGAGGGTTCTTGACAGCACCCCCCCCAAAAAAAATAAATTTTGGGTGTAGAACTGTTGGTTTACTCCACAAATACTGACTCAGTTGAAATTTTTACTTACCTCATGGTTGAGGAGGCATCTCTGAACCTGTTAGCGTAGGAACTGAAATTAATTTGTGAGTTTATCTTTTAATGAGTTTAGTGCAGCAACATCAAATAATTTTTCTCACAATTTAGCTCAACATTGATTCCTCATTTAGTTAAAAATTCAAAATCTAACAGGCTATACAAGAAATTAGGTTCTTAATGACTGTTTTATTCAATTATTACAGAGATACTCGTCCTATCACAGTTAATGTTCCATTGTGAAATTGGTTTGAGAGGGACTGTAAAATGTTACTATTCCCCCCAATATCCTCATGAGTAATATCCTCACATGACAATTTAATGAATATTTCAACCATCCTTTGTGTGGTTCTGTTCCAGTTTTTTAAACCATATTATTAAAATGCAGTTTAAATTGCATTTTAGAGGCCTTTTTTTCTCAACAAAAATGGTTTCTTACCAAGGTTTTAGCACTTTTTCCAAAAATTCATTTAAAAAAAAACCCAAAACCCTTCAGTGATGCTTTTCTTAGGATAAAAGCCTCCAAATTCTTTATTTCTCAAGTAGCACTAACAGAAACTTAATGGGTTCTTGTAGTCCTTTTTGTTGATAGATAAAATTCTCTAACAGCAATTGATTTATGGAAAACTGCTAGGTAAATCTGACAGGAGATACAATGCAGGAAAGAATTTTCCAAGGGGTAGAGGCTTTTTAGGATAATTTTTAGATATTGTTCATCATGACTGACAGCTGGGGGTCTGTAGTTAAAGAGATAACATCTCTGGACTTCCCAATTTTCTGTACTTAATACAGAAAATCCTGGTAGTACTTGAAATATGGCATAAAGTGTTACTTTGGGCAAAATAAGCACAAAATAACCTCAGGTGTGGCGTTCCTGGGGTGTAAAAATGGAGCCTGGGCAGGCAGGGAAGGGCTGGGAAGGAGATGAGAGGTGAACAGAAGGAAAGGTTCTTGCATCTCCATTCTCCTGTCCTTGCTGAGCCAGGACTAATCATTCTTGGCTCTCTGCTGTGTTTCAGCCTGCTATGAATCAGGTTTATCCATTCTGTAACTTCACAGGAAATATTTAACATTTTGTCACTTGGCTGCATGGCCATTTGGCTTTTATTTTTTTGAATGGGAAGAAATGGTGGAGTTTCTGTTTGATTTTTTTGTTTGCTCTTTTTTGTTTTATTTTTCTTTTGCCTTTTTGGTTGTTGTCTTCCCCCTCCTGTTGAATATCCCGTGCAATTCACTGCACTCTGTATTTCCATTCTGTGTGCTGGAAATCTCCTGGACACCTGGAGATGTGTCCTGTGGGTTTGTAACCCATCTCAGAGTCTGCAATTAAAAATCCACAGGGCCATTGATGGCTAATGAGGGTCAGAGGGATGACCCAGAATTACAGCATCTCCCCACCTGATGGAGGCATGGCAGCAATCATGGCTTTGCTGGAGCAGAAGAATCTGTGTGGTGTGATCAGAGCAGGGTGTGCACAGAAGATAAAAAAACAAAGACAAAATATAAATGCTTTTAAAGTATTTACCTTTAAAGTAAAATTCCAAGAGCTACTTTATGTTCTAGACTGGTCAAATATCTCATGGAATGTACTATTTTGATTTATGTGCCTTAATCTGCCCAAATCTGTTGCTTCAGGACAATTGATTCTGACTTCTTGTTGATTATAAAACAGAACTTGAAAATTGGTTGGGTTTTGTTTATTCTCAGATACATTTTTCTGTTTTCTAAAATTTAGAAAGAATTATCTAGATTGGGCTGCTGAAGAAACTCAAGGGGTTGCTGCATAGATTTGAGTGCCACCCCAGGGTTTTTAAAAGCTCCCACCATTGCAGGTAGCAGTGTTAGATCATTGTGCTCTGACCCCATGCAATGAGCCAGGATTTTTCAATAGAGAGCTCATTGCTGGCCCACTGAGTTAATACATTTTTCCTGGGGAGTGCTGCCTTGGCCACCAAGGTGGCTCTGACTAGGCCTGCCAGTGTGGGAGTGCAGATAACAAACCTTTTCAGAACAACTTACATGGCAATTAATATTAAAGACTGCATGCAATTATCTCATCCCTATTTCAGAAGAAATTAATACTCATTGTTGAAAAGCTTTTAAGAATAGAAAGGTAAAAAATGGCTTTTTTTTTTTTCTGTACCATTTGCAGAATTTAGTTCATGGACAGCTTTCTTTTTTCTACCTGTTTTTATTTTGGATGGAAGTCGAGTGGTTCTGCCCATCTCTTCCTCTGCTGTTTCTTTGCTGTGCATCAAATGAATCCTTTTGAAGGGAAAGATAATGCAGGAGTTGGCTGCTGCCTGGAAATACCCAGCAGAAATGCACATACATATTTGATTATGTATTTCTTCCCACCTCTGCAGGGCAAAATAAAGGTAATAAATGTCAGGTCTGCAAGAGTTCTGTTTGGAGAGGAGGTGTTGGATGGCTTCTCTGGATGAGCTGTGGCACAGGGAAAGGTGGAGATGTGGTGGGAATGGCTGTGGAAGTGAGAAACATCTCCAGAGTACACACTGAGCATCTGACAGATGTGATCATCAGGAGGAAGTCATGAATCTTTTAGTGACAATGATTCTTGGTGCTTTATGTTGATTTCCCAAATCTCAACACAGAAACAACAGCTGCATTTTAGGAACTCTGGGGTTGGTCCATGAGCCTGCTCCTTCTGAGCTCCTTGAGGTTTGCTTTGAGTGACCTGGCAGAGCGGTGGTGAAGCTCTTTATTTAGATTTGTGTCATTTCTCTGCTCCTCTGAGTAAATCAGCTTAGTGGGAGTTTACTTTTTTTATACCCAGATCTCTCAGGCTGGCAGAAGAGTTTAAATATGAGGCCTGAAATTAATCTGAGTGCTCTGCTCCGTATCCTGTGAGGAGTAATAAGATGCTTATAGATTTGCCAGCACCAAACATGGTACACAAGAATACAATAATCAATATGTGCTGCAGGAATACCAACTCTTTAATTTACTGCTTATTACATTGAATTGGATTACAGTCTGCTTTGTCTTTTCCTTTGCTTTAGTACAATAACCTTTAAACCCTGGCTTATATGTTCAAAATAAACCCAAATCTCCCTTTTCCTATTTTTTCTCTCCTCAGTAACCTGCTTTATTTAACAGACACTTCCCATTTTTAGTCTCTTTGCTGGCATTTATCTGCTTGCAAATGGATTTATCATGGAGTAATCCTGGTTCTGAACAAAATGTGTTTTGCTATCTCCAAACCCCAGGCTCTGCTCTGTTTGCTGTGCTCCCAATTAAGTGGAGTGAGTCAATGAAAGCCTTTCCAGAGCATCATCCAAGGGGGTTGTGGAGAAGGAAATCCTCATGGAGCTGAAGCAGGTGGTGCCCAAGGGCTCACAGGGGTTGGGAGAAGCAGGAGGATGGATAATTCTGGCAGGAGATTCCTTGATTCTTCCTGCCTCTTTTCCAAGGAGCTGTTCCATGCCATACATGTCTGGAATGCTGCAGTGAAAGATTTCTGAAAATAAGGGGGAAATTTAATAGTCAGCTGAAGCAGACCCAGGGTCACCATGATGCCATCAGCACTGTGGCAGCACAAAAAATGGTGTTTATTTTCTGTGTTCCCATTCAGAAAGGGGAAATTTTTTAAAATGCAGGACTAAAACAGCAATAAAGTGGTTCTTTATGTGTATGGTGTGAAGTTCTGTGGTAAGCATGCTCTGGCAAAGGAAAGGGGATGGGGATTAGTTCTAGAGTGCCAGAACTGCCCTTTTCAGCAGAAACCTCATTGTAGTTTAGCTTAACCTAAGAAAATTGCTATGATGAGTTTGCATTTTTGTCAGTGGCTCTGCTCCATGACATATCTGGAAGCCCTGCCTTGTGTTTCCGTGCTGGAAAGCTCCAGGTGTCTGTGGTTAGCTCAGGGTTTGGACCTGGTCCCTTCCCTGGTGGGAAAAAGTTCTGCTGACTTCACTGCATGGTGCATTGAGCAAATGTAGGGACTTTAATTCTGCTTTTCACATTTAACTGTGGCCTTCTTCAGCCTCAGGATCCATCACTATTCACAGAGATGAGAGTCCCACCTCCACAGCAACATCCTTCCCTACATAGGGGTTGTTGATATTTACACACATTTATTTCTAATAAATTTATTTTTAAGAAATTGCTGTAATAACTTAATTACTGTAAACAGGAGGAAGCAGATAAGAAAGCTGCCAGCCATTTATTCAGACACTGGTCAAAGGAGCTGCACTTAATCCCAGGATAATTACAAAAGTAATCCCAGCCTGATAGCTCTGATTCTGCAGATATTTCTGTTGGAGGGTTTGAAGCGAGGGCCAGAAGATAAATTCAACTGTAATCTTCAAATTAAACAAAAAAACCCCAAAAAACAACACTCCCAGGAGAATCTCTACTTATTTTTTGGATTTTAGCAAACCTGGACTAATATTTCTCTTTCTTTTATGCATGCTGGATGAACTCCATATGTCTGCTTTAGTTTGAAAGGTATTTTGGGGAAGCAGGTACAACGTGTTGAGGTGTGTGAGGATGTTCCTGAACTCTCTTTGGGAGTGAATTCCTGGCAAAGGCTTCAGAACACAGCAAACCTACTCAGCTCTGCTGCCTGGCTTGATTTAGCATTCAGGGAGAAAACAAGTAATTAAGACTTTGAAAAGTGCAAGAGAAATTGCTTAAGCTTCATTTTTTACACTGTCTTGGCTTGGATGGTGAGAGGACTTCCACCAAATGAAAGATCTTGCAAAGAAATTTGAAAGAACCCCACACTAACCCAGTGCCAGCAGCTGCAAGATCACAGCAGAAAGGGAAAAGACAAATGTGCAATAAGCACAGCTGAATTTGGGTCTGAAGGCAGGTAAAACCCAATTTATGTCTGGCTCTGCCCTGGGGTACTGTGGATACTGGTGCCTAGCACACTCATTTCCCACCCTCTGTAGGATGGGAAGCCCTGGTCATCTGAAGGGATTCAGGGAAGGCGTGGCCAGGATGTGTTTGGTCTCCTGCAGTAATTTGGGTTCAATAATTTGGGTTCTTATGTCTCGTGCCAGAATCTGCTGCTGCACCAGATGTCAGCTCGCTATCGCGGCCAGCACAGGGGCTCGGGTGGGTTTGGGGCAGTGCTGGGTGACCCAGGCTTGGGAGGGTTTGTTTTTAATGGGGTCTGGGGACTGAGCAAACCCTCAGTGAGGTGTGGTGCTGCCCATCGAGGAGCTCTGTGCTGGGAAGTGCCCAGTGACAGGCGTGTGAGGGAGCAGTTGATGGACTCACATCTGCAGGGCCCCAGGGAGCCCGCGGTGCCACCTCACTCCTGCTGCTCCTTCCCAGGCTGGGCTGGGCACCTGCACTGTGAGAGATTTCCAAAAGTCTCAGTCAAAAATCCTGAATAGGATCCCATAATGAGCTGTAAGATATGATGACTTGGATGACATTGTGCTCCTAAAGTCAGAGGAGGGATGGGAAGGAGAGGATGCTTCTGGCACCTCCTCTCTGAAGCCACCCCTGCAAACCCAGCCAGAGCCAATCCAGCAGCACTTAAATAGTTCTGAAAAATCTCCCTGCTCTGCAGTGCAGGAGAAGTCAGATGAGGAGATGGCAGTCTGGAAGGATCTGCCAATAAAGTGGCAGGTGGGGCAATAAAGAAGTGGGGATGAGGTCAGAGTGCTGGTCCAGGGCCTGGAGAATTACCTGATGAGCAGAGAAATGAATGTTTTATCACTATTCATCACCATTATGGCAGCATGAAAAGGCAAAGAAAGAAGTGGGGAGCAGTAGGCTGGGACACAAAACGTTCCTTTAGTGGTGCTGTGGGTTTGCTCTGATGGATCTGCCTCGTGTCTCACCCAGAGAAAAGGAGCTGGCTAACGATGTGCTCTGCAGATGGCTCCGTGCTGGCACCAAAACCTTCCCTAGCCGGTGCACAGGTGTTTGATTTTGTTTTTGTTACCCAGCCAGTGGCAGGCAGATCCAGGGAAAATGGACCACAGTTACTGTGGAGAGACAGAGTTTCTCTGGCTGCTTGGAATCCAACTCCACCATATGTTCAGTGCGAGCCCAAGCCACGTCCTGCAGTCAGTCACCAGCCCTGCATCTGCTGAGAGAGGAGGATGGAGCTGCACCTCGCCCTGCTCCTCTGCCCTGCATCCCTTCAGCTCCTGTTTGGCTTTGCTGAGTTAAACCAGCGCCTCTGACAAGTCTCCCTGATTATTTGTCTTGTCACAGACTCCTGTGGCTTTTGTTGTCGCTTGTATCCCTTCCAGAAAACACTCCTCACAGCAGATGTTGGCTAATTCAGGAAGCCTTGGAGAAATACTTGTGAAAAGTAAATTTCAATGTTTTTTATATATATATATGTACACCAGGTGCAGTCATTCAATATGAGGATTAAGTAAAAATGTGCTAGAATTGGGAAAGACTTCAAGTCTATTTAAAATTAACTGTGAATTTTCTCTAAGAAAAGGAGGGAATCAACACAGTCTGCCCACAAACCTAACACAGGAAATGCAAGCAATGTCCTGATGGACAATTGAGGAAACATGTAGGTTCTCCACTGGCTTCAGAATAGATAAGCTCAGAAATCTTTGCTGAAACTATTCATGAGACTTTAGGGAGGATATTGGTAAAAACTCTTGTGCCTTTTCAGGTCAGTTTGTGAAGAGAATGGGAAAACTGAGTGAAAAATATGATATAAAATAAGTAGTAGGTAAAATGTCCTCTCCCATACCTATGGATGCTTGCAGGCAGACTTGGTTAAAATATTTGTAGGTGATACAGCGACACTGAGTTTTTCCAAACATAATCCAGATCATTCTGAACTGCATGTTCTCTTTACAGGAGCTTTTTACAGCATCTTATTTGTTGCTGGAGAGAAGACATGAAGTTGTCCTTGTTACTCACCCTGCTCTTCTCAGGTTCTCTTTGCTTTTTTTTAAAGAAAAAACAACTCCCCCCTCCCCTTTTCTATTTATTTTTTTTATTTAAAATTTTAGTTCTTTGCCCTTTAGAAGGGAAGGCTCTTTCTCGGTCAGTTTGTCACAACTGGAAATGAAACCATGGCAATACCCTTTATCTGCAGTGCTACAGAGACTGTTTCAGAGTTGATGGGAGTCACTCCTTGCTTTTCTTGTTATCTTCCATCCCTGACTGATTTAGAATGCAGCTAATGCCTCTCCCCAGGCTGCTGACTCACTATTAAAGTACATGCTAAACCCCACACATGCAGTTTGAGTCACAAGGGAATATATTGTCAGAAAATAGCGCTTTGATTCTTTCCTTTGCTGGTGTAAACAGGGTGAACAAATAAATCTGGGTACTTTGAAGACACACAGTGCTCCAGGGAGAATGGAGAGGGGATGCAGTAACAAGTCTGGGCAAACTCTTTTAAGAATGACCAAAATAACATGCTCTAAGAAATTCAGAATTCAACAGTTCTTCAACTCAGACTTTTAACTTGCTACCGTCATTTTATCTTGGATCATCACAGTTTATTGTGAAAATATTGTAGTGTGGCAGTCAAGGGATGCGTGGTCTGTATTAATCATATTTATGACCATGTTATGGACTAATAGCTTAAATTTTTATGGCACAAAGTGGCATTTATGAATAATTCATTGATGATATGGTAAACTCAACTGTAGCAATTCCTTCAGGTGGGTGATTTGGAAGACCTGTTGAGGGTAAGGAGACAGGCACTTGAAATCCTTCTGAAACCTCTCTGGAAATGTTGGAATGGGATGTGCGGGCTGTGCCTGGGCTGACCTGGAGCTGGGACACCCAGCAATAGGAATAGGGAAAGGGCTTCCCCAGGCCCTGCTGCCACTCAGGATTGGGGAAAAAAATGATTCTCCTTTCTCTCTTTTCTCTATAAAGGCAAATTCACATTATTTTTAGCGAGCCTGCTGGCAGAGCTTTCTTTGCCCTCTCTCTGCACTGCCTGGTGGAAATCTGCTTCAAGAAGGTGCAGGCACCCCGGCAGGGGCAGGACAAGGTGCCAGGGGAAGGGAGCACTGCTGGAAATCCCTGTTTCCCTGGTGGGAGCAGAAGAGACAGGCTCCTGGCAGCCTGGTAAATCAGCCCTGGAAGGCAGAGCAGGGGCTGTCACCCTGAATTTCCCTCTCACAGCTCCGGAGGGTGGCTCCCAGCGAAGGCACCTGCTCCGCAGCACCCCAATTCCCCGATGCTGAACACGCTCCAAAGCCTGCCCCAGTGTTTTCCTTCTGCTTGCCAGTTGTTTCCTTTATTATGTGGCTGCTCACGAGGGAGCTGTTTCATAGGGATTTCAAATGTCTTCCTTGTAAAATCTGCAACTTCTCCCGCGTGAGTTTTATTCCTCTCCCGCCGGTTCATTTTTCCTAAACTAAGCACTTTGCTTCAAAAGGGTGTCCTTGTAAATCTTTGTCCTTTTAAATTCAAAGGTCAATGATACTTTCTATATGCAAATTCAGTTGTTAAATGTATTGCACATTACTACTCCTGGCAGATGGGGGAAAACTGCAAATTTATCATGGTGATGGCTTCAGGAACAAAGTAAGTAATTATAGACACAGTATGACAACCAACAACAGTGTCTTTTATTCTCTAATGTTCTCAGTAGCCTCTCAAAGGAAAGAAGAGAATTGGAAGGTTACCTTAGCTGTGTGTCTGAATCTGGGACTGTATTACCAGAAACTGCAGTGTATTGCCTTTATGATTATCCATTCAAATGCAATTTAACTTCTGGCCCCTTAATAAAACCCTTCCCATAGATGCATTAATAAGCAGAAGTTTATTTGGTGTTAAACTTTGCTTTTGTTTCTCGTGCAGCAAAAGGAAGTCTAGATAGGAAGGTAGCCTAGGTTGGAAGGAGAATATTCTGCTGAGAGGTTTTTTTTTTCCAGTTATATTTTATATTTGGATAATCCAGGCTAATATTCAAAAATATGAGGTGTTTTGTAAAGAAGCTGGTTTGATTTTATGTTGACGGCAGTGGCCATGAGTTCTGTGTGGTCTCAGCTCAGGCGTCACCAGAAGCACAGTGCCCAAAACCCAGACATGCAGGTGGCTGTAGAGGAAAGGGAAGCTTGTGATGCTCTTGGTTCAGGTGGGATTTTGGAAGAGCTGTTCCCTGTTTCTGGGGGGACAGAGGGGGACAGCAGAGCCAAAGTGCCCCTTGGGGCTGTGTGGCTCCTGCCTGGCCAGGCTGGGTCACCTGGCACCCCTGGGCTGGGCTGGATTCCTCGCCTGGAGCCAGCAGCAGATGCCTGAGGGCAGATCATGTTCCCAAAGCTCCCATCTGCACCCTCTCAGCTTAGATTTAGGCTTTGTCTGTCCTGATAAACTCAACCATATTTCCTTACCAGCTTGCTGTCAGTTGCTATATATTGATCCTCAGTGAATGCAGTGATCTGCACTCCAAATGAGTAATTAAATATGCCATAAATCTGCAAGAGAATGAGTGCTTCCAGTACCAGAACTCCTTTTTTGTGTAATAAAAAAAAAAAAAATCTCGTTAAAAAATCATGTTTTAACCACAAGTGATTAAAACCTAGTTTGAAGTTATTTTACCAGTGACAGAACTGTGTAAACTACTGCACAGTGATGTTTACAGAGCTGCAGACATGGCACAGAAATTCAGAGGTCAAAAGCCCAGTGGATAATATCCATAAAGAGTAAAATGGAAAAGATGTGATCAGGCTAACACCTTGTGTACCTCAGATGTCACTTCTCTGATGTTTTGGGGGAAATCCATTCCCTTGGCACTGATGCTTTTTGGAGATTTCAGTTTGTGATTTCTTGGATGGAGATGAACAGCCCAATCCAAACAGGATTTTTTGGCCATGAGCAGCTGTGGGTGTTGTGTTACCTTCTGCTGGCAAGGGCAGCAGCCACAGGGAAATATCAGTGTGCTGTGGCCTGTCCTGGCACACTGAGCTCAGGTGTTCTGCCTCCTCCCCTGGAAGGAGACTTTGATTACAGAAAATTAACCCTGCACCAGTTAAATTATCACTGGCAAACAAAATGCTTCGTGCCTCCCCAGACAGAGGGGAGGGTTTTTAGGGGAATAAAGTGGTATTTTATGGCTGCAAGTTGCCAAATTCCAGTGCAGTAGGCCAGAGACTCCTTCAGTACCGATCTAGGGAGGATTTATTGCTGAGATACGTGGTCTGGGGCTTGTGTCTGCAGTCAGAGTTTTCTTAAAAATAACCCAAACTTCTGCTCTCATCCCATGGAGCTGGGTTCTCCTTTTCCTCATCCTGACTTCTGGCAGCAGAGCAATGTTTGTCTGGACTGAAACAAAATTAGATTCTTGTACTTAAACAGATGCTCTTACAGGGCTGAGTGAGTCCCTGTCCCTTCCATTCCCATATCCATCTATAAAATGATGCTGATTATTCTGCAGCTCTTTGAACACTGCAGAAACATTTAGGTAAACAAAATGTGTGTTTATGAGGAATATTTTAATAACCTTTATATGAATTTGTTGATAAGAAAATGGTTAAAAATTGAAATTCACTGGTTCTGTGATAGTGCAGGCCTGGAAGAACTTGTATATAGAGAAATTTATTAAAGTTTTGTTACAGTGATGTAACAGTAACTGCAGCAGAATTTTAGTCAAAATCAGTTGGCTTCAGTTTGCAGTGGGTGTTGTGGGCTCTGCAGACAGACCTCAGCAAATACATTTAAAAATGTATTTAACTACTACAGGTAAATGAATTCTAACAAATATAATACATTTACAGGAAATAATATAAATTATGCAAAATATACAGTTGTAAGTATGTGGCAAACACAGATTTATGAGATAAATAATTAAACCAGTTATGGAGACATATTTCTCTACTTTTTTTTTTTTTTTTTTTAATAGTTGAGAAAATCCCCTGAAATTCTAATAAGGTTTTGGCTATTCCATTCCCTTTGTTACACTGTGGTGATTTTATCCAGTTTAAAGGGCAGTAGAATTGAGACCAAACCATTTCTGCTGTGATATCAGTTGAGATCTGTGATCTTCTTGCTCTCCTTTTTTGGCTCAGGACATTTCTGTCTTTTCAGTGACATTTCAGGGCCCATTTCAGTTGATGCAAAAACGTGGAATTCCCAGTGATTGAGACATTTTTGATACAAAATGCCACAGCTTCAGTGGGAGTTTCCTGAGCACCTTTGGCAGGATCAGGCTCTCTAAAGCCAAACAGAATTCCCAGAAATATTTGCTGCAGGATGGAGACTCCTGGGGAGTGCAGGATGGGGATGTCAGCACTGGCCCTTGGCTGAACAGAAGGGTCATGGCATTAAAAATGCCCTAGAAATACAGAATTACAGAGCCACAGAGTTCCAGAATACCGAGTTAAGGCTGGGAAAGGTCTCCAAGATAACACAGAGTCTGACCATGACCCCAGCACCACTGTGCTCACCACTAAACCACGTCCCCAGCTGCCACATCCACACATTTTTTGGACACCTCCAGGAATTGTCACCCCACAGCTGCCCTGGGCAGCTCTTCCAATGCTTGGCCACCCTTTCAGTGATGGAATTATCCCCAATATCCAACCTAAACCTCCCTGGCACAGCTTGAGGCTGATTTATCTCATCTTGTCAGTTTTTAACTGGGAGAAGAGCCCAATCTCCAGGATTTTAAGTCTTTTTGTCTTTTAAGGCTGTTTTGGGGGTTTAGAGGTTGCAGAGCTGTGAACAAAAGCCTGCTTGCTATTTGGAATTCCTTCACCAAGCACAATAATGGTGGAAGTGTCACATTTTCAAAAGTAAAATTCAGATTCTGCACAGCTCCAGTGGCTTTGATTTGAATCACAAAGATTCTCAAATGAAAACAGAGCTTTGAAGTTTCAGGGGAATGCTAAAATTTGCTCTCCTGTTTCTCCACCAGCGTGACTTTGTCTGGACATCCAGACTTAAAAGCTGTTATTGACACACAGAAATCTCCTTTCAAGTGGGTGATCAGCACTGGGGCTGTGCTCTGCTGCTAAGCAGATTGGAATATAGCTCTTAAAAAATGACCACACATGAAAGGCTGTTTCCCCTCTTCAAACCCATCCTGAACAAAGTGAATGCTGTTCCATCTCATAAAGACAGATGATTGACATTATACAGTGCATGAAATTTTCCTTTTTCAGAATCATGACATTTTTTAATAAAAGTGGAGATAATGCTGGGAGCTAGTAATTACACTATATCCACCCCCAACAAGAAAAGATCCATCGGGGGAAGAAATGAAACAATATGTCTTTACAGAGAATGCAATTAAGTAAAGCCAGATTAGAGGAAGCACTGAGGGTAAGCGACATGCCTTATTATCTCCAATGTGTAAATTTAATTTTCGTTTTTTCCTCCTAATTCTTCTTTCCCCAGCGTTTTTTTTTTTCCCTCACTCCATGGAGATCAACTTGCAACAGCTTCATTTTCCTATTGATCAATTTAATATTTTTCCATTGTGCATAATAAAAAACCAAACAGAATTTGCTATCAAATGAGGTAGCAGCCTTCCTGTCTCGGAAAAGAAAGAGATAATATTGTTGTAAAAACGTTCTCCCTGGGGTAGATGATGACATTAACATTTTTGTTAGGGAAGGAGTGGCTCAAAATTAAATCTTGAAATTACCAGTATTTATCAGAGCCACTCACAGAAGTGGAGGGGAAAGGTGAAATGCCTGAGTAAATATCATCTTCTCTGCATCTCTAAAAGCAATGCTAAAAAGGCTTTAAAATAAGGATAGAAAGGCTCCCCTCAGGAATATTTATCAGAGGTGCTTCATCTTGATGACAAATCTAAGACAAGACATGCATGGCAATATCTGTTGATGTGGAGAGTTTGTTAATAGCAGGTTGGGTTTTCTAAAAGTGAGATTTTGTCCCCTGGACAAAGAATAACTGGTTCTGTAAAGGCAAGGATGTATTGTAGATTAGTTCTGCACAACTGGACAAGGAAAGGAGTGGCACCATCTGTTAAACAAACCACTTTGAGGTTAGAATTCTGTGAGTGCCTTTTCCTTGGTAAAAAGGAATTTGTGTGCAAATAGGGTTTGTGTAAGTAGGGATTGTAAGGAATTATGGTCACACCTAATGCAGGCTGTAGGAAGATTCTGTCCTATTGTCCTGTTCAAAGATCTGCATGTGTGGTACCATTTTTAAACTCTTACAAACACAAATCAGACCTTGACTATGAGCATTTGTAACTTAAAAATTATCAGTGGACCAAAACTCACTGTTGTTGAAATAATGAAATATTTTGAATGGCAGTCCCACTGAGACCATGGCAACCTGAGCATGGGCAATTTGTAAACAGGAAAAGGGAAATTACTGCTTGTGAGTTTATCCCTGACTGGTATTTGATGTTATTGTCCTTGAAGAAGGTCCTGCCCTGAAGAGGCGATGATAAAAGGTGATGACTTCTTGCCATTAATGTCCTTGTATCATAAAAATGTCTGAGTTTATTGCCATGGAGTCCATAATAGCAGCAAAACAACACCAATTTCGTTCCTGACGTGTGCTCCAATTGCACAAGGTGCATTTCCCTGCTCCTGAGTTTGTGCAGGAGTTGTTTTGGTGCAGGGAGTTGTGCTAATTATGGATGCTGCACACTGAGGCGTGCTAGTCATGAATCTTGGCTTGGAGAGGAGAAGACAAGACTTTATAAATGAGATTCGTTTAGGCAGCATGTCATCAAATGACCTGATAAGTAGGGCCTCATCTGGGTAATGATTAGGTTTTATGTACTATTACAAGGATTGATTTCCTAGAAAGGCAATGAGCAAAAAAAAAAACCAAACCATATCTACAGCAGATTTTATCTGGCTGAGCAAATTACCTGACAAGATAGGCAGACCCAAACCAGACTTTTAATTTCTGAAAGGGCAAGATTTTGACTCCTTATCCAGAATACTTTGTGTTCTATGTTGTGGATCACTACACTTTTTTTGAATAAGTTATTTTGAGAGGAAAATAATATCAGTTTGAATAGAAGTATCTGACCTGCCTTCAGTGCCCAGCTAAAGGGATTTCTCACACACTGAGACAGGCCCAGGAGTCACAAGCCTGGAAATGGTCTTGGAGTGGTTTTATGGATTTTTTTTGGAATGCAGTCTTATGTTTGTGAAATTCAAAGGCAAAAATTTCACTCATAGTAATTCTTTAGGGTGAGGGCCTTCATTTACCACCTCAGGAAGGTTTCCATGAAGGTAAGAATTGAGTATTATCATAAAGCAGGTTTTTTGGATATAAAAATTTATTTCAGTGCAGGAGAGCCACAGAGTCATTATTAATCATCTTTTACTTCAATTCTATAACAGAGTAAGCATAAATTTCTCTGGGTTTGTTTTTGGTTGCTTTTGATTTTTGTTCCAGATCCAGAGAAAAACAGGCACTGTTTACTTTAAATAAGCTTTGACAAAATTTATCAACTTTTTTTTTTTTTTTGTCATGTTGGCCCCTTCATTACCCAAAAACAATCCTGAAATATTAGTGCAAAAAATTCCTGAGTGATAGTAACTAACCCTCTGCACCTGGAATTAGTAAAGGGAAGCAGTCACAAATTTTCATTCAGCTCAAATTAGGGCAAAATGGCACATCCTTCAGATCCCACTCTTTAGTGAGCATTAATGGAAGGCTGGGCCTTGTTTTTATCTTCAGGAATCCTGAAATAAAACAATTAATTTGGGTGTAAATGTGAATCCCATGCAAAAACTCCCATAAAACCCCTACAAATATTCAAACTGGTTGCTGCATGGCTTCTCTCTGATCCAAAAATAAGGAATATTTTATTAAACCAGCTCCTAGAAGTCCACAGTTTCTTTTTACATTGTTTGATTTTTGGAAGATACAGATTAATGGGCTCCAAGGTTTGTAAATTTATGGTTGAGCTTGGCAGAATTACACAATTATTTTTAAGGAATTATTTCAGTGGTGGAGATGTTGCGATGAATCATATTCCTGCAAACTTCTGGGCAGTCTCCTTAAAACAAAAGCCAGATCTGAGGCTGGGGGAGTTTTCCAATGCATCCATGTAAACAGGGGTTTTAGAAATGAAATCTTCTGAATTATTCATGTAGGATAGGGGACTTTTATTTCCACTGCTGCCCAGCTCCCTATCTTGGTCTCCCTCTTTCATTTCCTTGGTTTTCCCCCTAAATTCACCCAAACAGGACAATTTGCAAGCAGGGTGATTTCCTCCCCATTTCCCACCCCTGGGTGCTCCCTCTGTGACTGGAGTTTCCCTCTGAGCAATGTGTGACACATTTTATGGTTCAGAGCATCCCCCGGAGGCAGAGGGATTCCCCATCACACACAGGGATCTGGGAGCAGTTCTATCAGATTTTTCTGACTGCTGAGGCTGTGGGATGTGCTGACACAGAAGGAAGCTCCCTGTTGAGAGTGCTTTCCCTCAGCTACCGTGTTGACTTCAATCCTCCCAGCAGGAAGGAAACACTGAGGGATGAAAACAGGGTTTT
Source organism: Parus major (assembly GCF_001522545.3). NCBI lineage: Eukaryota > Metazoa > Chordata > Aves > Passeriformes > Paridae > Parus > Parus major. The sequence goes on from NC_031781.1 coordinate 17,385,157, forward strand.
GTTCCCTGGGCTGGAGAGGTGGGGTGAAGGTTTAGACTCAGTGGCTGGGGCTGGAGGAAAAAGAGGAGCAAAGTTTTAATCTTGAAAATCATTGTGGTTTGTTTTTTTTTTACTTTTTTATTATTTTTTTTTTTACTTTTTTAGTATTTTTTTTAAATTCTAACCTATTATTTGATCCAAACTCTTTTGTGGTAGTGAAGGCCATTTCTGTTAAATTCAGTGACTTTTTATTCACGTTAAAAGCCTTAATTCAATAAATACAAATTGAAATCGTTGATAATGAAGTTTTTCAAAAGCCCTAGAATAGCAGCTGAGTGCCTGAATTTCTCTTTCTGTTGGATTCAGTATTGATTTGCCATCTGATTTGCCTCAGCTCAACTTGAGTCCTGGAAAGGCTGCCTTGTGTTATGATAGTGTTCTTTTGTCTTTTTTTGTTTTTTTCCTTGCAAAAAGCTGAAACAAGCATGATTAATTTGAAAGGATGAGATTTATTTCAACTTAACAGATGTATTTGAGACCACTTGTAAAACAACTTTGAGGCCTTGAACATAAATGGCTGTTACAAAGATTCTTTGTATTTAAAATAGAAGCCTAGACAGATATTAATAATGGAAAAAGGCCGATAAATGACCTTTTCTTCACTTTTATAGAGTAAATGCAGTATTGAATTTTTCATCTCTTGTTTTCTTTTGAAATGTGAAAGATCACAAGAATGAAAGCAGGTGAATTAGATTGTACTCTCCACAGACACAACCTTGATGCTATAGCAGTGTTTGGATACAAGAGAATTATTTTTTCATTTATTCTGTATATTTTCTTGATCTCCATGCAGTATTACTGCTCCACATTTTCATGATCTAATTTTATTCATTTTTACAAATTTAATAGCATTTCTTTTGTTGTTTTCTCTGAGCTTTTTGTGCTGTCACGCTTCAGCTCTCAGAGGAAGTTCATTTCTCTGGTTGTCAATGGGGCACCACTCTCTGAAATAAATCAGGACAACCCTGGGCGACCCTAGAAGAGAAATAAGTTTATGGCTAGCAAAGAATGGCTTCTATTATGCCATCACTTGATAATTAAAAATCATAAATCTGTGCATTAGGAGCGGTTGCCAGGTGAAATGTCAGCACTGGGGTCCTGGGCAGGAGGAGAGTGAACAGGCAGAACGGACAAGGATTTGGCTGGGTCAAATCCAAGATTGGTTTGGGATGGGAGGGACCTTAAATCCCACCCAGTGCCACCCCTGCCATGGCAGGGACATCTCCCACTGTCCCAGGAGCTCCAGCCCCAATGTCCAGCCTGGCCTTGGGCACTGCCAGGGATCCAGGGGCAGCCCCAGCTGCTCTGGGAATTCTGTGCCAGGGCCTCACCTCCCTCATTCTGAGCAATTTCTTACTTAAATCTCATCCAAATCTTCCTTCTTTTAGATATCCACAGGGCTCCCTTTGGTCAGAAAGTTTTGTATTTCTCTGAGCCATGGGCCTTGGTGATTTATTTCTGAAAGTCGTATTATTGTTGTTATTCACAAACGCCCAGTTGTGGCTTGGAGCAGAAGGAGCTCACTCCTGAAGCAGCTGCTGAGGGAGGAATGAATGCAGAGGAGGAGCAGCAGGACCTGTGGTCTCTGGATGATGGATCCATGTGTCTCCTTGCAGGGCAAGCTGCAGGGAGGAGCAGAGGTCGGAGGGAGCAAACCCTGCCAGGGGCTGGGGCTGTGGCCCTGCAGCCTCTGGGGTGCTGCAGGCTGGCAAACAGAGCCCTGGGCTGGCTGATGTGTGCCCCCACATCACATTTCCTGCTGATTTCAGCCTGTTCTGCTTGCATGGGGGGTTCTGAGCCCAGGCCAGGGAGCTGATGGCACTTGTGTCAGTCAGGGTGAGAAAACAAAGCATTTTCACTGGTGGTTTCTTGTCGGCGCAGCCTGAGTTGACCAAATCCTAAATTTGTTCTCTCTCTTTCTGGGGCAATGCAGGGGACGGAGCTGTCTTAAAAATGCCCCATCCCTGTAGAAATAAATCCTCACTGCTGGTGGGGCCCCTTTGAGATGGTGGGGCATGAGCTGAGCCCAGCCAGCTCTGCCTTCCAGGACTGGAGGCTCACACAGGAGAGATTAATGTGATTTTCCCCAGTACAGAGCAGAGTATTTTGCCCTGCTCTAACTCTTTGCACAGAGCTTCACTTAGCTTTTAGCTCTTTCCATGGCTTTGTTCATTCCTGAGGCATTAAAATTCTCATTAGCATTGCTTTTTTCCTCCTGACATGCCTGAGCTCAGTAGGTGAGGAGCTGGGATGCCCTGGCTGAGAGGTGTGGAAGAGAAAGAGACACCCAGAGAGTGACTGTGCATAGAGAGAGAAACCTGGTGCTTACTGAGGGGGAGGATCCTCCTGGAAAAGCCTGGCAGAGCCTGCCCAGGAGGATAAAACCTTCTGAAGGACAAGGTATTAACCACAGGTTTAAATCTTGTGCTTGTGGCGTGCAGGAGGGCTGTACCAGGAGCTGATGAAGATTTCCCTGTCCCTCCTGCAAGCCAACAGTGCAAATCCCTGCCAGTTTTATTAGTCAGCAGATTGATTGATTGATTGATTGATTGATTTTAAAGATTTAGCTCCTGAACAACAGGAGTTTAGAAATACAATGCAATGCACAATCCTCCTTTGCTGGCCCCAGGAGCAGGAACTCAGCCTGGTGAGTGAGGCTGGGGAAGAGCACTGTCGATGCAGGAGGCATCAGTGTCACTGCAGAAATGTGCAACAGCATGAGGGGACAATTTCTTGGGTTTTTTGAATTTAAACCTTGTGTCTTTAATGGTGTCTGGAGTGGGGAAGTGGAAGGAGGCAGAGAAATTTAACAGGAAAAACATCAGAGAGAAGCAACAGAGCCTTCAGGTCTTGTGGTTGTCTCAGCATCTTTGCAAGGCTTGCTTGGCTCTCAGATGGGTGTGAGGGATTCTGCACTCGATTTATTCTGCTTTTAAAGGAAAAAAGCCTCTAGTCATGGCTGAGAAAAGCTGTAGGAAGATCTACAACCTAAATAACAGGATGCAAAGTACTTACTGCAGCTGAACATGCACGTTCATGAATCCAAACCCAAATGAAGCCAATGAAATTATTCCCTAAGCTTTTGGGTTTTTTATTTTTCGTGGTTTTTTTCTTGTTTTTTGGTTTTTTTTTTGGGTTTTTTTTTTTTCATTCCTAACACTATATAGTAGCTTCCTGAATTTTAATGGATGAATTCCAGTATCTCTGTTTACACCAGCTGATTACATTCCCTGCTGTAAGCTCCACTGTCAGGGATAAGTCTGCAGAGACCAGTATTTGCAAATTTATCGCCTCTCTATTTATTTGTAGGTAAAATATTCTCCAGTGATTCATCTCATCACTGGTGAATGCTTTTCCAAACAAATTGCATTGCTTCCTAAAATTTAATTCCTATTTCATATTCCTATTGTTTGCTTAGTTTATATCCTTTATCAAATGGCTTTGGGCAGGTTTCTCACAGCTTTATAACTATCATGGCTCTGATATCACTGATGCATTTCCATCAGGGTGAGAGTGTTTTGCATTTCCTCAGCTTCTCTGGGGGTTGAAATGCAAGGGTGGGATTCCATGTGCTGTCATACACATTACATTGGTTGGAAGAGGCTCTCAGAATGCCAAGACTCGAGCATTGCAAGTGGTACTGAGATATAAGCAGAGTGGATATATCTGTTTTTGTGTTAAACCTCACTCCAGCACAACTTGAACTTGTTGAATTTCAGCTGATTCAGCTCATTTACAGCATCTGGGAGGTGGTGGAAGGCAGGAGGTTTCCTTTTAACAGTTATGGTTTTATTTGTATTACTGTGCTATTTGGAGTTCCAGCCACAGACCTTGCATTTTAAGGCATTTCAGAGAGAGACCAGAAAAGTCCTTCTTGCTTCAGAAAGTTGAAAGTTTTTTGTCAGAAGAGAGGAGAGTGTACAGATTGCAGTGCACAAGAGGCCCCATGAAGTAATTCCAGCCAGCATGAGCTCTGCAGCTTCACAGCTGTGAAGTATTTTAATGAAGGCTTTGTATGGACACAGATATGTTGTGCTTAGAGAGTGGCTTTTGTTTCTTTACAGCTTAAACCAGACTTCTTCCTTGGAAAGGAAGAAAAAAAAAATCATGAATTTTGGGGGTATCAGTTTGAAAGGAAAGCTCATTTCTTATGGTTGCACTTAAAATGTCACTAGTCAAGAGAGAAAGCATTTTTCTTGCATTATGCTTTATCAAATCTCTATTTGACGTGGTTACAAATGCTGCCCATGGTTCTGAACATCAGCAGAGTCCTGTTGTGGGATTTTTCCTGGGGTGACAGCCCAAGCCTGCTGCTGGAGTGTGACCCAGAGGAGGGGGAGGCTCAGCCCTGCAGCAGCCTCAGCTCTGTGCTCGCACAGCCCTGGCGGTGACTCCAAATTTGCCGTGTTCCAGGTGAAGCCCTCCTCCTCCTGCCACCAGAAATAAATTGCCAGCCCTCGCAGAACGCTTCTAACACCGCACTGGAAAAACAAAGCTCTCCATTCTCCCTTAGTTTGTGCTGCTTTGAACTTTAAAAAAGATGTAAGCAAGTCCCTCCCGGTGATAAACGGCCTCGTGCCTGGTTTTATGATGACTGAATTATTGGAGGAGAACAAAGTGGTGGGAGGATTCCCAGCAGACCTTGTCCAAACGACTGCCCTTCAGTTTTCCTGTGCTATTGAGATCTTTGCTGTGGGTGGGAACTGCCCTTCTAATTAAAAATTATGGGTAGAAGCACTGCTATTATTTCAGAATATGGGAATTGTTTTTTTCATGAAGCCAAGACCTCCTTTTAATTGAAGGGATAGGATAATGATTTGCAAAAATATTCAAGATTTCATTGAGAATATATTGCCCAGGTCTTGTGGAAAGGTCAATGCACATAAAACACATTAATGCCCCCTGTGTTTATTTGGCTTTCTGTGTTAGGATTAGTCCCATTAGCTCTGGTGAGTTAAGTGGGAAAGCATATGGAGAATCGGTGTCTCAGCTGGAATCAAATGAGTTTATGAGTGTTCGTAGTCTCAGCAATGGGACTTGACTTTCAGTTTTACTGTGCCTTATTTATACTGTCCCATCTGTAAAGAGGAGCAAAGACAGAGAGGGAGCCTCTGCCTGTCTGTGGTACAGCTGCTGTGAGTTCCCCCTGCTCCCTGCTGCTGTCTCCTGGACCCTGAGCTGAGCTGGCTGTTGGGAATGTTTGTGCTGAGTTACAAACTTTCATGACTCTGACCAAAAGGAAAAAAAAACAAACAAGGAATCTTTAAGCTCACAGCTCTGTCATTCTTCCCTCCATTCACTTAACGCTGCAAGATAAAAGTCTGCTTTAACAGCAGCATTAGCATACTCCTCCACGCTCTGTTATCTCATACATAATCAATCCACTTAGCAGAAATGAAAAAGCAAAAGCTTTAACTTCAGTGTAATCACATCAAGGCAGTGATTTGTGCCAATAATGGGTATTCCCCACCTTGCCCAGAGCAAACTCCCTGAACTTGGAGTCGTGTTCTCCCTGTAAAACCAGCAGTAATTGAATGTCCAAATGTTTTGTCAGCAGTCCAGCTGCAAAGAGACGGATTGTAAAGGGCTGGGAGTGCTTCCCCCTCCTGATGAAACTCCATCAGCCATCAGAAAAATGAACCCGACGTGAGGAACACAAAACTAAACACCCACCCCCCCTGAACGTGCAGCTGCTGTGTCAGAGACAAAAGGAGGCTTGGGGACGTTGTGCCTCTTGGCAGGACATCACTGGGAGGACACAACTGTTTGGGGACACCAGCCAACATTGTGACATTTCCTTTTGCTGGGAGCATCTGCTCTCGAGGTGGTACCCGGCCTGCATGTGTTGTTTTCTGTGTGACTTGGAGTGGCTCGGCAGATTCTTGGGATCTGAGCCAAGTTTTTCTAAGTTTAAATCAGATAAGTTAAGAGTCCAAGGCTAAAATGTTGCCATCGATTTCTCACGCAGCACCTCTGATATTATTATGCTTGCTGGAGTATGGAATGGCAGTGGGAGAAAAGGGCTCTGCATATTTTTGTTGTTATTGGAGTTAAGCTGAACAGAGAGGGTCCAAAGTGCCTTTTTTGGGATTATTTCTAAGAAGAAAAGACTGAAATGAACAAAATTGGTAGCTGTTTACGGCTTTCCACGTTAGTATGGTCATTTTGGTGCCTAAGAAAATGGTGATGTTGTTTATTCACAGCATTTGTCTTCAGGTATTCATGTTTTTTGATGAGATATCCCAATGGGGAACTAATGCTCTTATGATGAGCAATTTAAAACCTCAAGAATAACTAGAAGTTGAGCCCCACTGCACACTTTAGTGGGAATAGGAAATAGCTCCAAGGATCTTTATTGTGATCTGGCTGGAAGCAAGCCACTGCCTTGTGTGCTGGGTAATTGAACCTGCCAGTCACAGCATCCAAAGCAGGGTGCCTGACCCAAATGCAGCTTCTCTGGTCTCAGAGGGGCAGAAAAGGTTCTGTATTCTGAGGAGGCTTCGAAGCCCTTAGTAAGCATTTTGGTGTGAAGTTCTTCTTTTGTCAGGGAAATGCATTTCTCAAAAGTTACAGCACAGCATCAGTGCTCCAAGGTCTGCTGGGGATGAAAAGGTGCTGGCATGTCTGTGGTTCCAGGTGCAGGAGCTCTTTGCTGTCTAGCAAGAAGCTGGGAAAAGGAGGGAACAGAAGGATGCTGATAGCACCCTGCTATTCATTCATTCTGTGTTCTTGTGAGACTGCCTCCAAGGAGGAGGGAGCTGCAGGAAGGCCAAAGGACTGATTTGTTATTGCCCTCCTCGCACTGCCATCTGTTGTTGTCTTTTTCCAGCATGAAAGGGAAGCATTCACAGTTATTTTTCCATCTAAAAACTGCACTACACCTACCAAGAGGATAATTCAAGTGTCTGGATGTGCTCCCTGCATGTTGCAGGGTGAGACCTCTCTGCAAACACAGCAGGCAGATCTCTCCTGCTTTGAGGTGCCAGATGAAACCATTCCCAGGGCTTGTACTGGAGTGAAAATTTGGATAAGAACTAACAGCTACTGCTAATTCTTGATAGTTTCTCAGTAATGTGTTGTGGGGAGGGCTACGGAGCGTGAGGCATTTTACATACAGCAGAATTTAGCCTGTGTTTTGTTGCTGGTGCTGTCATGTCTGCTCTGTGTCCGGCTGTTTTCTGGCACAGTGACCCCTCAGAGTCCTGTAAATCTCCTGTTTGTCCTGGCACAGGAGTCACTTGCTGTTCTTATCTCACTTGGATGAGTGTCCTGAGCCATAACAGGGAACAATCCTCCGTGGCACAAACGTGTGTGCCCTGGCCTCGCTGGAGCTGGCTGCAGGTGGAGCTGCTAATTGCAGACAAGTCCTTCAGGGCTGCCTTGATTTCAGTTCTACTCACCACAGCCCTTCTTAATTTTTCAAGGCAAACAAAGAACAAGGGCTGATAATATTTTACATTTATTCTTTACGCTTGTTTATCTAAATGGCATTAGGGAAGTGCTTTATCTGGCGTTGCTCTCCTTCTGGTAGAGCAGCTTCCATGTGTGCTTTTGGCAAGCAAAGCTGCTCCAGCTATCAGGAAAACTGCAGGTGCTATCAGAGAATGTTTTCATCCAGCTGCTGACTGATATCCAGGGGTTTAATGCAGAGATCCTCCCCTGTGCATCATGTGGCTGTGGCTCTGATGGAGAGGGCACTGCCAGGGCTGAAGGGAGAAGTGTGATTATTGTACACCCTCATTTCAGCATTCAGCAGGGCTAAAGATGGGGCACTGGCCTAAAGAAAATCTTCAGAATATTCATTAAATAGAGCTGAGGTAGGTGTTCTCTCCAGCCTCTCCCCCTATGACTTAGCAGCAGCCTTTCCCAAGGATCTCCTCTTCTCCTTGCTGCTTGTTGTGTTGAGAATGAACAATATTTTTGTGCACCAATAAAACCAAGTGTAGGACTGAGCAACAACATTGGCAAATAGCTCTGCTGGGCATGAAACTCCTGAGTAAAGCCTCACATGTTATCATGGGGATGGAAAACAGAGGGAGCTGTTTGGCTGCAACAGGCACCCATGCTGGTCTTTGTCCTTCCCAAGGAAAATGGTTTTTGCCCAACAGGAGCTGGGTTTTTGGACAGGGAGTGCAGAATCCAGGCAGCCTGGGCACGAGGGGAGGCTGCAAAAGCTGCAGGTGCCTCTGGCTCCAGCACCCAAAGCCACACTAGCTGCTCCTGTGTGTTTTAATTTAGTTTTTTAGTAATTGAACAAGGTTTTGTGGTAGCTCCAAACACTTCAAATCTCACCATGGTGTGAAATGGCGATGTTCCCTGAACTGGGACTGAAGCTGGTGGCATGGGGAGAGCACAGCTGTATTTGGTACTGCTCTCCTGGCACAATCCAGCTGCAGGCACTTGGAAAATCACCTTTCAGGACAATCTGGGGCTGGGAGACAGCTCAGATTTTACCAGCCAGGCTGTGCTGGAGCTCAGGGCAGGGAGGAGCCCCCTCAGCCTTCCCTGCTGAGCTCCTCATCCTGGAACACCCCTGCTCCTGCTGCTTTTGACAGATGGGGAGGTTTCCAGAATGATCCTACACAAGGCCAGGTTGGACAGGGCTTGGAGCAGCCTGGGATAGGGGAAGGTGTCCCTGCCCATGGCAGGGGGTTGGAAGTGTTGTCTCCTTAATGTCCTTTCCAACCCAAACCACTCTGGGATTCTATGGCTGCTTTTTATCAGTCTGTGCCAAACAGATATAACAAGAATTACACAAATGAGATGACAACAGCTCCATGGACAAGTGATTATCACCTGATCTGCCCATAACTTCTTTACAGCACTTATACCCTGGGTTTTGCATAAATTTTATAATCAGATAATAATTTGTGCTCTACAAAGCTGATTCTGATGTACCTGAAGAGTCTGTCAGTTTGTGATTTCCTACAGCATTAAAGCATAGAAACAAATTGGTGTTTAATGTAGATTTTAGTTTTATTGGCTTCCTTCCACACTTCAAGAAACAAGTGTATTGACTAGCATAAATCAGGGGTTTGAGACCTAAAACGTATCTGTTCTCTAGTGAGGGAAAAGAAATTAAAGACTAATTCTTGCAAAGTAGAGCTGGTAGAAAATGAAGGAAACGAATGTGAGGATCTTCAAGTCTGTGGGAAAGATTCACACCATTAATGATGCTGTTCCTCCTGGAGACACCCTGGTGATATCCCCCTCTCCTTCTGCACAGCCTCTGCTGCAGTTGTTAAATGTTGTGTGTGCTCTCCATCCCAAAGGATTGCCAGGGGTGGAGCTCTCTGTGCCAATGATAACATCATTAATCTTCCTGATTTTTGGGGAAAAGTTGAGCAAAAAACCTTTCTGCAACAGCCCCGGACTGGTATCATTAATCAGTGATCATTTCAAGGTATTAATTAAAGCGCTGGGCTTTTTGCCTAGAAAACACACGTCAAGGCAGTTTTTTGCACCAATAAAGTAAGTGGTTTCCATTAAAGGGCAATTAGCAGAGACACAGAAGCAGGGAAGTGCTCCATCTGATTCATCAGCCCCATAAACAAGGTGCTGCCACCAGTTCTTCAGCCTCAGATTAAAAAAAAAAGGCTTATGAATGCCTCTATTATATGTATCATCTGTTATGGAAATCTGGAGATGCTTTTCCTGTAGTAGTTTAGATACTTGCTTGTTTTTTCCGTATTCTAGTTGCATGCAATAAAAAAAAAAAAAAAGCCCTTTGTGTTGTTTATTCAGAGTTTCTAAAAACACTTTAATGATGTGAATAGAGAGGGGATTTTAGGGAAATGCACAGTTCACAGTCAAACAATCCCACTGAAGTCTCTTTGGTGCTATTAGAGAGGAACTGCTGCTCATTTTAATGGTGTTCACCAAACTAACAAACCTGGCTTTCTTCTAAAGCAAGTCATGGCAGTGTTTTTTGTCAGCCAAGCCTCAAAGGCCTTTAGAGATCCTTTGAATTCAATTATTTTCTTCTGGATTAGGAAGAACTAACACCCAGTAGCTCAGAGGTTGTTTCAAACAGAATTTTCTTTGGTTTCTAACTGTTTGTCCGGTTCTCCTGGATAAAATAGATGCTGTAGCTTAAACAAAACAAAATGAAAAAAAAAGCAGAAACTTGAGACATGGGGAAAAGCAGGGGTGAGGATGATGCTTTTGTTCTCCCACCCTGTTCCCTGCATCTCCATCCTCCATGGAAACCACAGAGGGACAGCACTGGATTGCAGAAACATTTAACCCAGTCTGTTTTATCCAGGTTTCAGGCAGCTGGGAAGGTGTTCATTTGAGCCCAATGTTTCTCTGCTCCTCAGGTAACTGTCCCCTCCAGGCTGGCTCAATGTGCCTTTAGGCAAACATTGAGCTGCACTCACAGCAAAAAGGCCAGGCAGGAAGGGAGGGTGGTGTGGGTTGTTTTTTACCTTTGGGAAGCCCTAGGCATAAGCTCCTTTATGGTAACTTATATTAAAAAGCAAATTATTTGTGCTGAGAAGTGAAGGGGATCCTCAGCCTGGGCTGGAACTCAGCATTTCCCCCAAGGACAACACAAGGGGCAGGTCTGGAGCAGGGGGTGGAACTCAGACTCCTCAGCACTGGGGTTTATCTGGAAAACTTTGGTGCTCAGGAGTAGCCAAATTCCCCAGGTGCCCTGGTTTTCATCTTTAATCTCCTGCCTTTCTCCTCGAGCATCAGCTTCTCTGCATGTGTTGGAAGTGCTTCCACCCAGACAGGGCTGAATTGGCCAGTGCTGGCTCCCTGACACTCCTAATTAGATCTAAATTAGCATGGCTGTGATTTAGCACTCTGCTCCCTCTCAGTGGCTGCCTATTGATTTACTGGATTTCACTCTGCAGCTCCTAGCTCAGACCTCTGCAGTGGCTCAGGAGCCTGGGAATCCCCACCTGGAAACCGAGCAGTGTCCAAGGGGTGCTTTTGGCTGTTCAGGTTTTGCAAAAAGGACCAGGAAAACCCTTGTGAAGATCTTTGGATCAGTCCCCACGTGCTGTGCTTTGGCCCACGTTGCACAGCTGTTCTCAAGTGCAAAAGCTCTGGGTTCCTTGGGACAAAGCCAGAGGAACTCTAACTCTGAGCAGGCCCTGTGGCTGTGGAATAGCACAGGGAACAGGTCCTGAGTGCTCTGTGTCAGCTCTGAGGATGGGGTGGGTGCAGCCCCTGCCCCTCTCCCAAGAACCCTTTTCTTTGTGGGCTGTGAGTGTGGGGTGTGAGCAGTGAGTGTCCCTCGATGGGGACAGTAGCTTGGGCTGTAAGAATGAGTTAGGTGTGGTTTTGTGGTGAGCTTGGCACTGCTGGCTTAATGCTGGACTCAGCCTTAGAGCTCTTGCTGAACCCAGACCATTCTGTGATCCACTGAACGTGAAAGAAGAGTTTGTGCTTTGTGCCATGGGTCCAGAGCAGGCTCCAATCCTTTATTTGAACCTTTATTTGGTTCTGCACGATGGTGACGCCTCAGTGAGCTGCAGGCCTGCCTTCAAGCCCTGATGGCACATCAACAACCCCCACACCTCCCTGCAGCCCTCAGTGAGCTGCAGAGATATCAAAGGGCCATGCTACACATTCTTAAGGGATCATTTTTCTTCTAACAAGATTTACTTCCCACCAAATGAAGCTGGATATTTCCCATTATTGGGAAACGACTGCTGTGTTGGGGATAAATCATCTCGGCTGTTATCTGACAGGTGCCAATCATTTATTCATCCTTGTTCACATGGAGTGGAGAGGGAGCCAAGGCAGTGATTTGTCTCTTTCAAAGGAGGAAACATCTGCCTGAACCTCATTTCCCTCAGACACAGGGGCTGCTGGTGGTGATCATCCCAATGAGGCTGCGGGAGCCTCTTCCCAAACTCGTGCACACAAAGCAATTTTCATCCCGCATCCTTTTTCCTCCAATTCACATCTCAGCCCACAGAACTGGGGGAAGGAAGGGCAGGTTACAGGTGTGACAGAGCTGCTGGGACTCTGAATGCTCTGAAAGATGCATTAGAATTTGAGGATTTTCCTTAATTTATCATAGTCCCCCTCACTATGTTTGCTCAGGGTAATTAAGGTTGTGATTATTCAGTCAGTCCCATGGCAGATTTCTTCTTTTGCAGAATAAAATGGATGGGAGGGTTTTCTTGTCTTCAGGAGAAAAAAAAAATGGTTGGGTACAACATGTTGTATTGATTCCATAATGCATGGTTTGCCTTGTAGTCATTTTTTTCCCCTCTTGGTCTCCAGTACATGCTGCAAGGATCTGATGTCAGTAAAATTGGCTGTCTGTCATACGAGAGTTATTAGAGGGGAAAAACCTGTAATTTTCTGATAATAAGATTAAATTTTAATGGAAAAAAGAAAATGAAGTCATAGGTAACAATATAGGTCCTTTTTGGGTAAAAAAACCTCCCCACTGTTCGAAAATATTTAAGAATAAATAACAGTATAAATAGGTATATACTTCTCAGAGAGAGCAAATTCACTGAAATTATGAGTGGCAGGAGGGAAGGGGGATTGCACAGCCAGAAACCCACCTGAGAATCCTCCAGTGAATCAAATTTTATCTTCCATTCCATTGACATTTATGGAAGTTCCTTTCCAATAGCCAGAGAAGTTTTATCCAGCAGGAAGTCTCGGGGTGTTCAATGCAAGCAAAGCAGAGCTGTGAGCTTTGCAGCGGGAGTGGGGCTTTGACAAACATCAGCTTCATTTATAAATGGTTCTCTGGGACAAAAAATGATGGCCCCTGCTTCGAAAAGTGTCTGAAATGACCAGGAGGTGCAGTGGTGAGCAATGCAGAGTTTCTGCAAGATTCTTCTCCAGATAAAGCAGACAATGGATCTCTGCAGCGCTTCCCCAAAGAGCCTGGGATTTGCTCTCTAATCTCTTCCTCCAGCACTATTTTCTAGATGTTTTTTCCTTACAAAATAGATTAATAAGTCCACAGCAGAGCTGCCTTTTGTGCCTCTGTCCCGTATTCAAAATACATTCGCTGACATGGGTAAGAAAATTGAAGTTAAATCATCCCTGTGCCACCGTTGAGATTACTGCTGCCTTTGGGGCATTTTTAAAGCATCCCTCTTGTTCTTCCCTCCTCATCCCTGCTGGAAGGCTTGTTTTGGTGGGTTTTTTTGTTAAACTAAGGTTTTGCAATCTGTCTCAGGGCTTTAGAAAGCTGTAGATTACTTGCTGTCGGGATGTGAAGGCTGTGGCTGCAGAAGGAATTGCTTTTTTAGGCGAACACAAATCCCGGCCCTGTGTTCTGTTCTTTGTAGAAATTGTGTACAATAGGCAGAAGCAGGGAGAGGAGCTCAGTGTGTCAGGAAGGTGACAGTGAAGGCAGCCAAAATGCAAATGGATGGGGAGAAATGGAACTGAGATGCCTGAGCAGAGCAGGAAATCACCGAGAGATCAAACAGAGACCAGAGCAGGCAGGAGAAAGTGAAGTTTAGCCACAGAACAAACAAACTGATTGGCAACAAGGAATTGCTCAGAAACACAAAGAAAATATCCCAGGCAGGAGCCCCTGCTCGGTGGAAGGCTGTTAAGGGCTGCTTTTTGCATGGATGAGAGGGGAAGCTGGAAAGTGGCTGGGTGGTGTGGAATGGTCCCTGCTGGCTGCAGCAGATCCAGGAAATTATTGATGTTGTTTTGGTCTGTGGAGCTGGGGGGAGTTCTTTTCCCTGTGAGATGCATCTTTGCCAAGTGAAAGGTGATTTCTGTCCCCATGGCAGTGCTCTGTGTGTTCCCTGGGTGAATGGAGGCGCTGACTTTGCACGGGGGTCGTGTAAATACAGGCTCTGGGTGAAATTCAGGCATCCATCACTCAGCTCCATGCACTGCAGAATGTTCCTGGAGCCCAGGAGAATCCAAACACGTTCCTAATGTGTGTGTGCAAGCCCTTGGCTTGGAGGTGGGATGCTGCTGCTGTGTAGGTTGAGGTATGGCTGTGACTGACACTTGGAATGGAAACAAATTCCTTACATCTCCCCTCTAACTCCTTACAAAATTCCCAATCCAGCCCCCTGGGTACCACCAGACAGAGAACTTTGCATTTGAGAAGTGTTTGCACGTAAGGAGAAGACTTTGAGCAAATCCCTGATCAATTGCTTGGAGTTGTGTTTGCCTCTTTTGTTGGGAGGGTTGAGCCTCTTCCCTGGCACTCCCCAACCTGTCCTGTCTGTAGGCAGCATCCTCCTTGTCTTCCAAAGATCTGCAGCTGTAAGAAATGCAAAATCAATCTGAGGCAAGCAAAAGGAAAAAGTTTGGTGTTACCCACACCACGTTATCATTCACTCAGAGGAGGCTGAAGGATGATGTGGAAGTAGTTAATTTTAAAAATAATTAAAAAGTCCTGAGGGAGGAAGAAGTGAGATTAACTCCTTTCCTTTAAAGAAGGAAGGGAGCTGCATAATCATTCTTTAAATGTAGGTCTCTCTTTATACTCTTGCTTATTGTGAACTTTCTTCTGAAGGTTGTCTTTGGGCTAAAAAGAGAATCTTTGCTTCTGTGCTTCTTCCCTGCACAGGTTCTGAAAGACCTTTTTAGTTTCCTTGAGCACAAAATATCAGAAGTTTTTATTAATAGAAACATTTGGAAGCATCCAGCAAGTATAGATCTTGTTTTGAAACACTTTTCAAATGATATTTTTACCATTTCTACACCTGGTAATGAAATTCCAAATGGACTGAACCACTTCAAAGCTTGTACTGCATCCCCCTGGATGCTGCAGTTTTGCTCAGAGATGTCTCTAAATCCAGTGGCCTCCATGGTGCTTTTGGTTCTTTGGTGATGAACTCCAGCAATATAAAATCTCTCCAGAAAATCCCTGAAGGACTTGGCTTCTGTGCAGGTCTCCAGTGCTTCTTGTGTCTCAGAATTTAAATGGCTCAAAATTCCTGATCATTCTTAAAGGCAGGAGTGACCTGCTTTGCTTCACTGCCATGCTCATTATTTCTGTAGCTCTGTCAGTTCTGCCAGAGGTATTTACAAAGCAAATCACATCTGCTTTGGCTGCTATCAATCAATAGATGATGAAAGAGAGATCATTGTACCTATTTATGAAGAACTAATTGCAGGGCAAATAGGATTTCCTGCATTTTTCACCTGTGCTTGTACTTGTCTGCAGTTTAAAAAACATCCTCTGACTCTTCATTTTTAACACACATGAGAAGGAAGAAAAGGCTTAGGAAAAAGATATGAGCAACCCATGGGGCTTCCTGCTCCGTTCTGTTTTCTGTTTTGCTACATTTTATTTATCACATTTTATTTATTTATTTGTGTTATCACACCCCTCCTGGCTGCTCAGGTTGTGCTGTTCCAAGGGAAAATGCCATGGATGGCTGGAAGGAGCAGTGAGTGTAAAGCTGGGGTGTGACTGTCCCTGTCTCAGGGACATAAAGAGAAGGATGAGCTAAGGCACAGTGGGGCTCTGTGTGGCTTCCTCAGGTAATTTCTCAGTGCTGTACTAAAGTCAGCCCTGATTTAGGGCCTCCCATCAGCTCTATGTGCACACCTGGGCAAATTAATTCAGCTCCTGGGAGAGTGTGGAGCTTTCCCAGCCGGGATGCTCCTCCTCAGCCTTCCAGATGTTTGTGTGGTAAAGCCTGGCTTTGTGCAGGGGCAGTTCCAGCTGGCTCCTGGCTCTGTGGGGTGCTGCTGGTGCCTTTTTGTCTCCTGCAGGTACAGCAGGAGCTCAGTTCTGATCCCACTGGGAAGCACATCAGCCTGACCCTAAAACTGAGAGCACCCAACCTCCCTGCTGCTGTAAATCCAGCTGGGGCTCTGGAAATTGCAGGGGGACCTGGGTTTACACCAGCCCCAAAGCTGGTTCCTTAGCCAGGCACAGGGGGATCTGCTGGCTCAGGTGAAAATTTTGGCATTTTTGCAGCTGAAATCAACTCTTTGTGCTGGCAAGTGTCTGAAACACCCATTAACACATCTGATTCCTGCATTCCCATAAAAACCATTCAATCACCAGGATTCTGGTTGCTCTCTAAGGGCTGGCCTGACACTGGAGCTGTTTCCATTGACGTCAGCTGTCTCCAGATCAGCCCCAAGCTGCCTTTTCCAGGTATTCCAGTGTCACAAGCTGGCATTCAGGCTGTGATTACCCACCCCAACTGCATGCTGGCTTTTCCTGCCTTGTAATCGGATTACTGCGATATTAGCAAATAAAAGAAGGAGCTGAGCAACAATGAAGCTCCAACACAAAACGAGCAGAGAGGGAAGGGAACATCAGCAGGCAGGAGATTTAAAAATATAAAAATGCTAAAGTGATTTGTTTCTTCCTTCCAGCTGGAGCACTGTGTAAACCCATGTTCACACATCACAAGTCTCATGACACAGCTTCCATGTGAACAAGGCAGGAAAGCAGGAACTCAGGAACCAGGGAAAGTTAGACTTGATGGGCTGTAATTTCAACTTCATGCACAGAGGGAAGATTTCTGTGTTTTCTCCCTTAATGCATTGACATTTTTGTATGCACATGTCCTTGATTTATCCAGAAGGGGATATAATTTGCAAGTTTGTGGCTTTAAACTGGAAAAGGGTAGGTTTAGATTGGATATTAGGAAAAAATCGTTCCCTGTGAGGGTAGGGAGTCACAAGGTGCCCAGAAAAGAATCTGTGGCTGCTCTTGGATCTGTGGAAGTGTCCAAGGCCAGGAGCAGCCTGGGACAGTGGAAGGTGTGGGACTGGATGAGCTTTAAGTTCCTTTCTAAATCATTCTGTAATTCTGTGAAAATTCACTTGGTTAACCTGCCCTGGATACCCACTATTTTGGGAGAAAACACTCAACAGACCTCGAGTTTCCATCTCTGCAGTTGCTCATGCTCACACAAGCATCCTTGAAAATGGATAAAAGAACCCTCAAAAGTGAATGAAAGTATTTCATGAAAAGAAGCAGATTGTGAAATGGGATTTAACATTTGGTAGCAGTTCTTGGCTGTTCTTTCCCTCTGTGGGATCAGTCAGAGCTGACCACCAGGCTGACACAGGGGGAGCTGCCAGCAGTGTAAAGACAGTGCCCCAAATTCTGGCAATCTAATGGGTGTGGACCCAAAACCTCTTGATTTAAGCATGGCTGACATTGCTGATAAATTGACAGCCTCGGAGCAAAGCTGCTGGGATCGTGGTTTTGGTGGGATTTTTGTCTCCTCCCAAGGAACCTGTGCTTTCCACCATGGGAGTGACTGGTGGTGCTGGCAAACTGCTCCCATGTTTTATGGGTGAGCAGACAGCTTCCCTTTCAGCAATCCCTGAATTAACCTGAGCTTTTTAGAGCCTTGGAAACAGTAAACATATACCCAAAAGGAGGAAACCTCTCTGTGTGTCCCAGATGCAGAGTGTTTACCTGCTCAGGCCATGTCAGCATTCAGGGGGGTTGGTTTTAGCAATCACTTTACTCAAAGCTCCTTTCTTATTCCTGCTGAATGAACCTTCAGCAGAACTGGAAAGGGTTGAGAGCTGAAGAGTTCTGATGGATTATCAGAGGGGAAACAGGAGAAATCCTAAACCCTGCACCTGCCATATAGACCAGGGTGGCTGCAGGGACTCAGATTTTTGTTAACTTCATGAGCACTGCATCATTTTA
Source organism: Parus major (assembly GCF_001522545.3). NCBI lineage: Eukaryota > Metazoa > Chordata > Aves > Passeriformes > Paridae > Parus > Parus major. Next base: position 17,402,789 of record NC_031781.1, read on the forward strand.
CAGATTATTTTACCCAAATCCTGAGTATTAATCATTCAAATCTCTCTGGTTGAGGTTGGTTTGGTGCCTCTTTGGTAGAGATTATTTTCCAGAGGCAGCAGAAGGTAACAGACCACTTAGAGGGGGTCTGGCATTAAAATCTCCTGAATGAGATAACTAAACAGAATATTGATCCCACATTGTTAACTTATTGTTGCCTATTGAGCAGGGAGCTCTGGAAAGCTGTAATTTAGTTGGAGAATTCTCCAAACACACTGTAATTTCTTTTCTGTTCCTGATGGGCTTAATAGAAATATTACCACCCTGGGCTGTGCAGACTGGTGGCTTACAGGCCATCAGTCCTGGCTTTATTTTAGATTTCTAGATGATAAAACATAAGATTTCCAATATTTTATATATGATAACACAATATATAAAATATTTATCATATATATTAACTTTACAGCAGCTGTTGCAGTCTTTTCCTTTATTATGAAGTTCTGATATTTAAATTTTAGGAGGTTTCAAACATTTTCTTTCAGAAGAATCTTTCCTGTGGTGTTGTGAGTGCTGGGTTACTGTTTATACACTAAACCCACTGCATAGTTAATATCCTTAAAATGAAATTTTAAAGAATTCTGTTTATTAGTCTTGCTTTTTAATGTAATGATATTTTATAGAATAACAGATAATTTATCACCACTGTGGCAGATTGCTGGAATGTGGCTGCTTTTTATCTTTGAAGATTTAATTCATTTTTGGTTTAAAGCATTTTTCCAAATCCTCCTCCCCATCTACAGAAATCCAATTTCTATTTTTGTCATCAGAGCACAATTTTAATAGGTAGAACTCTTGAGAAAATAAGAAACATTTTCACTATTTTTATGTAAACCAGAATAAATTTGAAATGTTACTAAACTTGATGTGCTACACAAAAGGAAATGGAAAAAAAAAAGATAATTTATTACTAGTTTTCTTCTTGATTTATAAAATGATTGATTTTTTTTTTGGAAAATCTATATTTTTATTTTTTAAAAAAAAAAACATTTGCCCAGAGAAATCATGTCTGGCCTTTTCTTTCCCCAGAAGGCAGATGTTACAGTGTTGTAACATCAAGATGAGATGAGACAAACAGATGAGAGAGGAGCTCACACTGAGCTCAGTGCTGGGAGCTCTCGGATGCTGTTGGAGCAGCAGCCACCCTTTTACAGGTGTCAGCTGCAGAAATGGGACTCAAACTCGGTGGGAAGTTGCATCCTTGCTGATCCTCCCAGCCCTGAGACAGGGAAATGATCAGAATTATTTTTTTTTTTAAAAAAAAAAATCAAGTTACTTTAAAAATTAAGAAGAAAACCAGTAATAACAACCTGGCGGAATGTGCGTTATCGATTTCCGGGGATGGAGCGACAGCAGAGGGGGAATAAACAAATTCTTCTCTTCAATCAGGATGAGGGAAAGCCAGCTCAGGCCCCACAGGCCTGCCCCAGGCAGGAAATGGGATTTCAGCCCCTGGTCCCAGCAGGAATGTGTCACACATTCTGTGCTGTGGTTCCAGAGGCTCCAGAACTTTCCATTCCGGAATATCTCTGTGCAGTGATGAATGGGGATGGACATTGTTACCTACAACTGCTCTACCTCCCTGGCTGCTCCTGTGTCTCTTTCCCCAGCTGATGTGGCTGTTGCAGCAATAAAGCAGATGGGACTCAGTTTCTTCATGCAGAAAAATCCAATCCTTTATTCACATAACTCATTTTTATACAGTTTTCACAGACCTTGTGTTGGCTAGTAATTTTCTTGCTACTCAATTCATTAGTTAGTAACTGGCATGCTGCCTATCAAATCTCCCTAATTTTGGATTGTTTTCAGATTGTTTACATATCTTCTTCACTGATTCTCATGGGACAGATCTATTGTTTATGCAGGTGCAAACTTATTTTTCTTACTAGAATAGGTTGTTGTGTTAACTGCCTTCATTCTTACGACTTTTCCTTATGGGAACTTCCAAGCTCCTGCTAGCTTAGCCAGAGCAGCAGAGCCTACACCATATTTTATAAGCCCTTTCTTCTGTAATATCTCTACCTGTCTGCAACGTTTGGCCTTTTCTAATTCCTGCCTCTGTTCTTGATTCATACCCTCTAATTTATTTCTTTTTCTGAGAACAGAAAAGAGCTGTTACCCCTCGAAAGTGAGAACTGATTGCCTCTCGTTTCACGCCTCCTCGAGGCGTTCTGCACCTTTGCTCACTGCAAAATCAGGGAAGAAAACACACCAAAAATCTATTTGGAACAGCATAAGAAAACCTGTCCACATGACCCCTGTAAAGATGGCAATGTTTCAATCCGAAATGGATTGCTGACCATAAAAATCGTGAGCAGGTGAACTCTGCCTGTAGGACTGAGTGCTGCCTGTGCATGCAGTAGTAAATGCTGACCTCCTCACTCTATAAAGATAAGAATTTCAGCTGCATTGGTGGATGGTGAGGAATGATGTGCTCATCACCAGATCCCTGTAATAGGGAGCACACAGTTCACACGGAGCTCACTGCTGGGAGCTCTCGGATGCTATGGGAGCAGCAGCCACCCTTTTACAGGTGTCAGCTGCAGAAATGGGAGTCAAACTCGGTGGGAAGGAGTAATAAAAGGCAAATAAACACAAGATGGGAGCTGTTCACCCATTTATTCAGCTCGGGTAATTCCCAGAGCTGGCAGGAAGTGAGAACCCTCTTTAGTTTGCTCTCACTGTGGAGTTATCAAGGAAATTTAACTCTTACCAGGGCTAGGAACTGAAAATCAGGAGCTTGGTTGTAATGTAGCCTCATCTAAAAAAATAACAACCAAAAAGAACATGCTTGCTTTGGTCTAAATTAAGGCTTTTTTGGAGGAAGTTTGGCTAAATGACAGTCAAGGAGCTGAACTCAGCAGCCTCCTGGGAGTGCAAATATGGACCATGGTACTTCAGCCTTTCTGTTAGCAATTGATGCAGGTGATTGGTATCACAGTGCACTACTCACCAGTAATAAAGGTCTTGTAAAATTAATGCTGGTAGGCAAAATATTTCAAGAAAATGAAGGTTTGGTGAGAGCCTGCAAAATTAACAAATATTCATGATTTGTTTTCCCCACTGCCATTAATGTTCCATCTGCTGGTTATAAATATCCAGGTAATAATAATTTCCTGCATCTGAGGAGGGAGTAATTAGCAGCCTGGAGGCAGCTTGCAGGACTCAGAATAATGGGAGCTGGCTCCTAGGCCAGGGTAGCCAGCATGGCAGGGTTCCTGCAGAGCTGGGCTGTGTTTGCAGCAGGAATGAAATCCCAGTGGGATCCACACTCAGGCATGGGTCTCCCAAATATTTGTGAGCCACTCCCAGAGGTGGGAATTACCCCAGTGTGTGGGTTTAGCAATGAGGGCATCCATCTACTATTAATCTCATTATTTTGGGACCTTAATACACTAAGAGAACCTTTCCAGCTAACTCAAAAATACCAAGTAAATTCTGGAGCAAGTTGTGGGTGTTCCGTAGCTCTGACATTTTCCCTGGTCTCTGGCATTTTGTCCATTTCTATATACCATCACCATGACTACAGTGGGAATGTCTAAGAGAACTCCAGGATAAGTCTGACAGCACCTCCTTAGAAGTACTTAAAATCATGTAATTAAGTAAGAAAATGCAGCTGATTGAGGAGGTTAGAGCTACCTCACAGAAGATTACAGCACATTTCATGATTTACAATCAGAACGTTCTTTTCCAAACCTCTGCCCAATTTGGCAGACTGAGGTTTCAGCTCTAAATGCTGCAAGGAGAGAGGGAGCAGGGTAATTTCTCACCATTTTCACTGTTTTCCTGGTGTTTACTCCAGTGTCAGCCTTCGCTCTAATTTTGCTGCCCGGGTTAACTGATTTAACAGGAGTAGCGAAAAGACAGAAAGGTCAATGTTGCTGTAATTCCCTTCAGTCTCTTGGCTGTTGATAATTAGGATGGAGAAATAGGATAAAAACAAATCATTTTAGTGAAAAAAACTTCACACCTATCAGTGCCAAAATTAATCTTTTCTCTAAATTTAGCTGTTGGTTTCAGAGATAAACTTGTGTTTATTTACTGCTTATTTCTGTGGAACTCTGTAGGTAAACTGCTGGAGAGAAAGAAAAGTGGTTCATGTATGGGATATAGGGTATTATTTAGAGTTTTAAATAGAAAATGAATATGTGAATTGCCACCTATTTGCTTGGCAGCCTTCAAAAAAACGTTGCTACTTGGCTCGTTTTGCCTTCCATGGTAACTGAGTCCATGTCAACCTCCACATTTTTCTGGGGAAGTTATTTAGCTTTTCTTCCATCACTTGGTGGAGTGCCCACGTCGTGAATTACAGAAAAAGAAAATATTCCTGTTGTTTAATTCCTTCCTGTACACCCCCACTAAAATAAGGTGGGTTTTTTTGGTTTTTTTTTTTTTTTTGCTAAATATATTATTTAGAAGTGTGTTAAAGGTTGGAGAGAAACTGGAAGTGCTGCACAGAAGGTTTAAAGAGGAAAGAACTTCTTATTTTCTATGAATATTATTTCACAAAATAAACACCAACTGCATGCAAGGGCAGGAGCCCTGAGAATAAGGAGTCAACACATGCAGCCATGGAATTGGGATTTTTTTGCACCCAGATCCTTTGAGGGAATAGTTTTTTTTTATCTTGGTATTTGTGGTGAATACTGATTTCAATTGCACCTCCTTTTGGATATGTTATGCAGAGTTTTTGCAATATTTAAAGATTTTTTTGCTTTCGCATAGAAAGTAATAATTGGAGCAATCATGGGGAAAACCAGCAAGTTTTCTCCCCAAAATACAACGCAGATTTAAATTTCCAAGTCCTTTAAAAATGGGTAATGCACTGTGTTTGCATCTTCATTCTCCTATTGCAAAATTCAGTGTGGTTTGTGGAGGGAATTAAAATTTAAAAATAGTGATCCTAGAGGCCTGGTTTGAGTATAAATACAGTTTAAAAAGTCCTGTGCCTATGTCTGCATGTCCCAGATGTGGAAAAGTTGATGAATCTGTGACTTTTTTCTTAAAAACTCTTGAGGAAGTGGCAGCACAGATATCATTATTAGCATATGTTAAACCAGAGCAAAAAAAAACCCCACTCTTTACACAAGAGCTGCTGCTGGAGTGATCAAATATCTCCATTGCTGCAGGTCAGAATGTGTAAATTAACAGGAATATTCAAGTATTAAATCACTGCCAGGGAATGGCAAAAGGTTTCCAGCAAACAGGGGCTGTGTGGTGTTTTTTGTGCAGCCTGGCTGAACGACAGGATGATGTGCAGTCCGCAGGAATTATTGACTCAAAGGAGAAGAACATGAAGCAGGCGTTTAAAATTCAAGTCTGTAATTAACTTACCTGGAAATGATCTTGCAGGATTTATATTGCCAAGGGTTGTGGGGCTGAAAAGCTGAGATTTTCCTACTGAGCAGGTACACAGTCAATCTGAAGGGGAAAACACTTCAGTGTTTGGAATTCATGATGCTTGTAATAAAATAAAGGAGAAGAAGCTGCGAATCAGGGCATGTGACAGACGTTATCTAACTCTGTGTGTGCTGAGAGGGGGAGAGGAATCAGCATTTATTGTCAAGTTAAAGCAACAAATTGAGAATTTTGCAGAAAGTTCCACGCTGTGAGCAAGCCTGTACCTTCGAGATAAAAATAGGAATAACTGTGATGTAACTCCAAATTATGTAAACTCCTTTAATGCAAGGATTTCAGCCCTTTTCCAGGCAGAGAAGCTTGATGCTTATAACAAGTTTTGATATTGGGTTGGTGCTATTTAGCACCAACTGTGACTCTGTTCCCTTTTATGATAAAGTCTTTCATTTCAGCATATTTATCCTTTGCCAGCCATGGAGCCAAATGTCAGGAAATCAGAATTCAGCCTGCTTGTCCTACAAGGGGAAGCTGTTTCCACCCCAGGTTGGGTGGGCAGCATGGGGGGAACCCCTGCCCACAGCAGGGACTTGGAACTGACAATCCTTAAAGTCCATTCCAACATCAGGGATTCTATACTTGGGTCAAGAGATGCTTTCCTTGCTCAAGGCATTAAAGCAAATAAGAAAAAGGAATTTTAACAACATATTTTTCTTCTTGCTCAGGGCATCTCCTTTCTGTGAATGTTTGCATCCCTACCTGCACTTGAGAAGTGCTGGGTGGAAATTGGCCATTCAAGAATATGTTAAAAGCTATCACTTTGCATGGTTTTCCCCTACAATAAACCCATTTTCCTCCCAGAAAACAAATTATCTTCAAGCTCAACCTTCATTTCAGACCACTGAAGATGCATGAACTTGTAATGTTTTTCCCAGTGTTGCCTTTTTAGCTGATATTATCCCTGAGTGTTGTAAAAATCTCAAGAATATATTTTCAGATTGGAAAATTGCAGCACTCGTTTCAGATGTGTTGAAATGTTGTGTTCCAGCACCAGTAAATGGCTCTTTGCAGTTTTTAAACAAGATGTGAATCCTGACATGTTTCTGGTACTTCTGTTTTGATCAGCCAGAACTACCCAAAAAAAAAAATTAAAAAAATATTCTGGCAGGGAGTTTTTGGTTGTCCTGTTCTGCAGTTTTTTAAAGTGTAATTTTTCATCCATCTGGCTGCTGCTAGCCTTATCCTTGGATTTGTGCATCTCCTAGAAGAGTGACTGATTTGAAGTATTTTTATTTTCAGCCCAGCTGCCCTGCAGTTCCTGGGTCAATTGGTGAGAAATGCCATTCCTGACCTAGAGGTGTGGCTCTCAGAAGAATTGCCTGGGGGTTACAGAGGGAGAGAATGTGATTTTCAGCTATTTTTAGGCTTCTAGATGTACTTTGCTGAGTGAAAGTTAGAATAACCCTGAATATGGTGATTCCAGTCCTCATCACGCTTCATCCTTCCTCTCTTTCTTTCAAAATATTTGGGAGGGGATGGATGGATACAGCCAATTCACAGAATCCCAGAGTGATTCGGGTTGAGAGAGACCTTAAAGCCCATCCAGTGCCAGCCCTGCCATGGGCAGGGACACCTCCCACTGTCCCAGCCTGCTCCAAATTCCACCCAGCCTTGCCTTGGACACTTCCAGGGATCCAGGGGCACCACCAGCCCTACCCCTCTATGAAATTCTTCATGGAAAAGTGAACCTTGAGAACAAATCAAGCTGTTGTCACAGCCAAAGCGTGGAAACCTGAACCCCACAACATCCTCCTCATTTAATCTGATATTTTCCAGATCTGCATCTTCTGAATTGTTCCCTTAGGTACTTCCTCAATCAGTGTTGCTACAGGTAGTGCTGGAATGGAGATGAAATGTAATAATATCATAATTCTTGTGGAATAGGTGAGAAGCTTTGAATTTGATGTGCCTGTTTCACTCACAGTTTTATGCAGGACAGCTCGTGGGATTCTTTTTGGTTCTTCTAATTATTCCCAGAAAGTTTCCACTTTGTATATGTGTAAGGAGTAGGTGGGATAGCACATTCCAGAAAAAATGTGTGCACTGCTCAAACAAAGCTTCTGAAAATGTCCAAAAATCCAAATTTATTGAAAGTCAGAGTCAGAACTGAGAAGCAGCAACCCGACAGTGCTCCTGTGGTCTTTGCTACAGCAGGAACAGGAAGATGAGGGATGAGTTAATCAGCAAGTTGCTAATTTGCCTTTAATCAATAACATCCTTAATAAGTCCATGTTATCAAAGGCTAAACCATAAATTGCTCTGCTGCCTCCCATTACGGCACACGGCAATCAGCGCTCACACTAATAATAAAATAGATCTAAATTTCATTATCATCTCTTGAAATGAGCTTGTGTTCACCTCTGGCTTTTCTTTCAGTTGTCCTCGGTTGTCACAGCAATGGGGACCCTCTCCAAGGCCTTTCCATCAGGATTTTATTTCCAGTTGGAAAGGGAATTTAACTGGTGCTTTCCTGATGCTCAGACTTGCCTCATCCACGTGGCTCACACGTGAATTTCCAGTTCAATTTCACCCTCAAACGGGAACAGCCACAAATCCAAATACCTTGCTGAAGCTGCACAAAAAGAATTATATGGATAACAATATTTCATCAGGCTTGGAAAGGGGCTGTGCTTTGTCCAAAGCAGTAAAACTGTGTAAATGAATCTCTAAGTCACTGTAATATTCATGACTTGGATCTCATCCTTTAGAAGCAGGGGGACAGAGGAGGGAATTGCCTCTTACCTTGGTGGAATTCTTTTATTTAAGCCTGCAAATAATATTTAAGTAAAAAATAAAATCCTTCACAGGTTTAACTAATTTCAAATATTTTCTGTCAAAGCTGGTGAAGGCCAGTTCTCTCTGGCCTTCTGCTCCTCAGACTTTCTATTCTTCAAGGTTTCATTCAAACCTTGGGATTATCTTGGCCACGCTGGGCTTTGGGTCATCATTTGGGGTCCCTTGCAGCCTTTGGTCAGTTGTGCTAGAATTGGCTGTCCTGGCCATGGCTGCCAACCCTCTTTTTCTGTCTTTATTGTCCTCTAATTCCTGTTGCTCCATCCAGCTGGCCCCATTTGTTCCCATTAGTCCTACAATTCCTCCCTACTTGGAGCAGCTTTGAAGGATAAGCTTAAGAAACAAGCTAAGTACAAAAATAAAATAATAAAAAAAACCCACCTCCACAATATTTTAAAGCATTTTTTGTCTTTAATTGCATTTCAGTTAACAAATCCCTAAGCAGCTCCCTCTGTCGTGTCTGTCTTGCTCCATGAGTAACATTGTGGAATAAATGAGAGTAAAAAGGTTTAAAGGTTTCCTTTAAATGTTCCAAAACCTTGTATTATCAATAATAATTTTTTTCCTGCTTTTTCTCAGCAGTCCTAAATTCAATAGAGCTTTATTGGGAGCCAGTCTGACCAGCATGTGATGCTTTATCAGAGACATCTCAGTTCTCTGTGCATCTCTTTCCCAAATGATTTCCTGAAGTAGTTTAGGGTTGAGGTTTACAGAATGCAGCTTCCTATATTTTCTAGGAATTCCTACCAATGTTTTTGTGATTCTTGATGGAAATATTTCACCTCTGGTTTCCCAGGTTTCTCAGGCCCACGTACACTGAGTGCTGTGATGCAACAGCAACAGAGAATTTTGAATGTTTTAATGCAGATCCTGGGCTTCTAACGGGCAAAAAGTGATGTTACTAATAATTGTTAAACATCAAATATTTTCAGCTCTTGCATTGTGAACTTCCATTGGTAGCTAAATGGATTGCAGCTGTGGAAATGCTGATGTGCTAAGCCCAGGTTTTTTTCTGTCAGTTCACTCACCAAACAACCTTAGGGCGTAGATGGATGTTCAAATATGATGTAGGGGCAGTCATTCCAAATCTGGAATTTGTGGTGGGAATCCTGCTGCCATCTGCTGTCAATCAAGAAATTGGGTGTTTCCCTGCAGAATCTTGTGATTCTGACCAATTTTTCAAAAGTAACAACTTTCAATTTCCACATTTTTTGCTTATTGAATTTCAAGCTCTTTGCATTTCCTCCCTTAAGAAGGCATTAGTTTCATAACTTCTAATTTGTTTTCTTATCATAGCAGGTCTGTTGAACATCTGTTTGGCATTTCATTTTTAATATTTCCATAAACTGCAAGTGTGGGTAAATTGCAGGGTGTGATGTTGATGGCTTCCATTTGTTGCAGGCGGGATGTGGGGATGTGGAGGGCTCATCAGCGAGGGAATTTGTGTCTGTGATTTTGTATCCTGGAGCATTGAAACACAAACTTTAAGACAGCCAGATGTTGGTTTAGATGGAGCATTTCCAACATGACTCAGGAATGTTTCTGACTGCTGTTTGTGTTTTGGGCTGGAGCATGGCAGAGAGAGGGGGGAGAAGGAAGGGGAGAAGGAAGAGCTGCTGTTGTGGCAAGGAGTGGATAATGCCATGTTTTCAGGAGCTTGGAATTGATTTCTGTGCCAAAAGATATCTCTGATACCTCTGATTTCAGGCCTGGAGTCAGTGTGGATGGGTGCAGAGAGCACCTGAGCTCCCAGTACAGAGCACGTTAATTACCTTTCAAGCTCCACTTTCACACCCAATCCCAAAGATTTTACCTTGGCTTACTTTTGTCTCTTGGCTCTTAATATTCTCAAAGAGCACTTATTCTGTCTTTCAAACAAGGAAGTGGGACATAAATTCAGGAGCTGGAAAGGGCACGTGATAACAAGGCAGAGTCAGCACTGACCATGAGATGGATGATGGATGATGGATG
>NC_031781.1:17413808-17463516 GCF_001522545.3 Parus major
ATGGATGGATGGATGGATGGATGGATGGATGGATGATGGATGGATGATGGATGGATGGATGATGGATGGATGATGGATGGATGGATGATGGATTATGGATGGATGGATGATGGATGGATGATGGATGGATAGATGATGGATGGATGATGGATGGATGGATGGATGGATGTCCCATTCTGCTCATGGCATCAGTCACTGGTGTAACAGGAAATATTCCTACAGAAGCATATTCCTACACTGAGGGGTTTAAGCTAAAATAAGCTGCAAAGTGCTGCAAATCTGCACAGAATTCATCTTTGAGGCAATACAGGCATGATCTAGAGCTCCTTGAAGCCATTGAAAATGCTGCTTTTGGCTTCAGCAGATTTGGATGAGACCCTGAAACCTGGAGGAGCTCAGCTCTTTTGTGTGGTTATCTTAACAAGTTAAGCTGAAACGAGAGAATCTGCCGGTGGATGGAAGGTGCTATTTAAACAGAGAAAGAATCTTCTTTCTCTTTGCCTTTTAGGCTCTGATTTCTGATGGTCACTATAGCAACAGGAACCAAAGAGATGAAGAACTGGAAAACATGCACTTCACTATGACAAGTTCAATTTACAGCCAGCTCAGCAATGTAACAAATCTGTGTCATATTTAATGAGAAACTGTGCACAGGTAACAGAGCAGGGGAAGGTGCTCCGAGGTGGGGAAACCTGAGTTTGACTACAGGCAAATGAGTCTTCCTCATTAAATACCTTGGGATGAATGAAACATTGTGGTGGAGCCTGGGCTTCTGTCAAAACAGCTCAAACTGGTCAGGGAGAACACAGATTTTACATTTTGGGTTTTTTACCTCGGCGTTTTTGGTGCTCTGGGTGCGGCAGCAGTGGGGCTGGGGCTCTGGGCTGCAGCAGTGCCTTGGCACAGAGCTGGACTCACACTCAGCATCAGTAGATCCCAGAGGGATCAGGGCATTTCAAAAAGCAATTCACTTGTACAAACAGCTAATCTGTGAAAACGTGGCCCAAAGGCATCGCTTGCTCTGGAGACAAAGTCATTTAAATCTTCCACCCCAGGCAGCTGTGAATTCCCAGCACTGGGAACAGGACAGGAGTGCCCAAACAGCTGGATAAAGAGCTTGGAAAATCTGCCTTAAATACATTTTGTATCTATCACACCTGGATTTTCTGGGCTGTCTGATAGCATGAGCTGTCTTGGGGTTTGGTGGAGAATGGTTCTGCTCATGGAAAATGTGTGTGTTGCAAGGGGGGCGCAGGATCCGTGTCCATGAGTGTTGGCTTCTGGTTATTGTGTCTCATCCAACAATTTTTTTATTTTTTATTTTTTTTGCTTCATTTTGCCTTCCCCTCCTGCCAACAGCCTGATTTTCTCTTTGCTGATTAGACCATTCTGTGCATTTTTGACTGTTCTCTCCAGCACATCACTCCTGCCTGTCCAACCCCTTTCCCGTGTGCTCCCTGCTGTGATATGAGCACTACAGATCAAGAGGACAATCAGCTGGAGAACAATATGACAGCAGGTGGGGATTATTCTCTCCCTTCTGATGTGACTCAAATACGTGTCAGTCACCAAACAAAACCCTCTTTCAGTTTAGAGGCAAAAATAGATTGGTACATGGGTAAATCAGCAACAATAGACTTTTTTTTTTTCTCTCTCCACAAATCTGCATTTTTTTTTTTCCCCCTAATGCTGCTTTTATGCATCTGACTTTTAGCAGCTGTGATTTCTGTTCCTGGTGAATGTACATGGACTTTATTCAACTAGATCAAGCACTTTTGTGTCAGTAATTACTGTGATGGAGCAGTTCAGTACTGGGCAAGGTTGTGCATGCTGTTAATATTATGCCTTACTAGTAGGACTGTACTTGTGCAGAGTCTTTATAGGCTAAGGAGTATAATCAGAAGATAAAGTGGATTCTGTGTGAACAAGATTGGACCAAAAAAAAGGGTTTAAAAGGTTTGCAGGAAAGCAAGCTTGCCTTCAAACCATCAGTCCAGCAGATGTGAGGACCTGGGTGAAACAGATCAGCCTAAGCTCATGTATAACCTCTCTCTTGCTGTCTTAGCACTGCCAAAACTCGACAGCCCTGAGCTCTCTCTTGGGCTGAGGGAACTCTCTCTGTGGGTCAGAAGATGCACAGTGTGCATTTGGGGTTGGATGTTGGAGGAGGGAAGAGGCAACAGCATCCAAACATCTCAGCATCCCAGTATCCAAAAATCCCAGCATCCAAACATCCCAACATCCAAAAATCCCATCATCTGATCATCTCAGCATCCAAACATCCTAATATCCCAGCATCCCACCATCCCACCATCCCAGCATCCCAACATCCCACCATCCCAGCACAGTGTCTGATGCTGCTGTGTCCGTAAGTACTGCCCTCCTTTATCTGCCCTTTGTATCTTGGTTTCTTTCCTTTTCCATGACTCTTTGTCCATGGAGATGCTACTGTTTCACCCAAATTCTTCTCTTTTCTTTCTGCCCATGCCTCTGCAGTGCTCTTCCCCTGTGTCTGGGTGAGTGGCCCTTTCTCAGGAGCACTCCTGGTGTCACCTCTCTGTCCCACTCACTGGGGCTGACAAGGTCCTTTTCTGCCTGACTTTGCCACCTTGACTCTGCTTACTCACGTTTTCCACTCCATCACACTCAGATTCCTTTTTCTCCTTATTTCCCTTCAAAAATCTTCTATTTCCTATTTTATTCTTAGATTTTTTTCACGTCTCCTGACTCCTTTTTATTTCTCTTCATCAGTGCTGCTGCCTTTCTCTCACAGAAGCTTCAGACCTTGCTCAGAAATGCTCCCCTTGCCCTTTGAATTAATAGTTTGATTTCCTTCCTTCTCTCTAGCATGCCCTGGTGAATATTTGTTGATTTTACCCTACCTAATGAGCTTTTGATGTACTTAAATAATCACTGGAGCACTGGTTGGGACCCCATGTGTCCCCTTTCCTGGATGAATGCTCTGAAGAGGGGCCAGATGACTAAAACAAAGTAAAAAAAATTCACTCTACACGGCACAACAAATCTGTAGCTGTCCTCTCCAAAGTGGAACAGCTTCAGCACAGCCTGCAGGCTGGCAGCCAGGGCTGTCTTTTGGGAAACAGGAGATATTTTGAGTCCAGCAGCAGAGAGACCAGAACCCAAATTGCTGAGCTATTAGCTGAAGGCAGCTCTGCTGTAACACACCAATGATCTCCCTCCCTCTTTTTTCCTCACAAGAAAAGGTCTTGGCTCTGTGATGTGAGGAGCTGGCTCAGTCCTGCGTGTCCTAAACGGAGCAGTGAGCTCCCTGCACTCTGCATCCACCCTTTAATCCCCTTTCCCTGCCCAGGGCTGGCTGCTGGTTCCTGCAGGTCATGGTCCCCTGCTGTCCCCTGGACCCTCGTGGGGACAGGGTCCATCCTGGATGCAGCCCTGGGAGGATGCTGTGCTGAGCTCAGGTTCTGGTTTCAGGACAGGCTCAGTGCTGCCTGCAGCCTCAGGGATTTGGGTTTGGATGTTCCTGGCAGGGCAGGGGTGTTCCTTGGGCTAGCTGGCACCCACCTCCTGGCACCAGGCTCTTCATCCCAAGGTTTGTCCATTGTCTCCAGCCCCACCAGCCTCTCAGGAATGGCAGTGCTGCCCCTCCTGCCTCCCCAGCCTCAGGACAGCAGCTCTGTGCTCTTGCCACTGTCCCTTTCCCCTGCTGGGACCAAACCCTGCCCTCCTCTAAACCTGCCCAGGACTGAGGCAGATCCCAGCAGCGGGTTGGGCACTGAGGCTCCTGGCTGGGGGAAATCCACATTCCTCTATCGATGTCTGCTCTGCTTTGATCTCTGCTTGACATTTTCTCTTTCCCACATTGTGCTCCTCAGCCTGAAATAATTGAAAAGCAATATAAAGTGTCTTATTTATCTTTGTTCAAGATAGCAGCTTGTTCTACCCTTAAATTCTCCGAGGACTCGGGGGCAGATTTTTTCAAAGCACTGCTTTATTTTTGGGCGAGCAGTACCAAGTTTTGCAATGTCTATAAAACTTGGGATTGCTTTCTGCAGACTCCAAACAGGTGATCATGCAGCCCTCCAATCTTTCACTTCTTTATGGGGTATCGTCTTGGGCCTCTCCAATTTTAAGGATTTTTAAAGTGCTGCTTCTCTGCTGTACTTTCATTCTGCCAAGATTTCACATCTTCTTGTTTGCTGCAGGCTCAGGACTTGGCAGACCTTGTCTTCCTGCTATAACTTTTTGGGATCAAAGTAACTTTGTCTTTAAAAATGCAATAGATATTGAATTATTTTATTTTTATTAAGAGAGCTGAAAAAATAATCATCCCAGCAATAATCCAAACAGAACATTGCAGCTGAGTTAGGTAAATACTTTAAATTTCTGTCTCATTTTAGGTAGAGAGAATCCAAAATGTCAAATTCCTATGGATTGAGGACAGCTTTTGGGTATTTATTCCTGAAAAACCACATTTCTAATTAATTGTGTGTTTTATTTTCCTTGAGCTCTTTTTATATCAATAACAGGTTAACAATAACCTGGGACTTTTTTGGTTGCTCTTGAACCTTGTCTCCTAGTTTTAGTGAGCTACTTTAAATCACACATAAACACACATATATAAAACTATATCTTGGGATTTGGTGTCTACAATTACAGATTTATAATATTTACCAAACTAAGTTGCCTTCTTACTAAAAATGAGACAGAGAATTTGGGGTGCCACGCCTCAAGGTCTGTGGGGTTTTTTTTGTTCGGCCCTAAAGATGTGTGCATGCCTCTGATCTCTTATAGGCTGCTGCTTTTTGCTATTTTCCTTTAGAATTTCAATTTGGGGATGGCTAAGCAGGATCCTTTCCCCATAAAGTTCATGTAAGGAAGAGAAGCTGACGAGGAAGCGAGGAGCTGTGAAGTGGAATAGCGAAACGGCGAGGTTTGTTAATCCCAAATAAAAGCCCTTAGGAGTGCAGGAAGAAGACAACTGTGTAAAATCAATCACTCAATCAAGCACAGCCCCACGTGTCTCGATGGCACCAGTCCAGAGCCACTTAATGCAATCGTAAAATTAACAGCTCAAATAATGAGCGTCAGCTCCGGCGGGAGAGGCTGAGCAGGAACGGGGCTGCTGGGGGAAGCTCAGCACAACGTGAACATCCAGCCCTCAACTGCTGGGAATTGGGTGTTGGGCTGGTCTGCACAGAGCCTTGCAGTCCTGGGATGGGAATTGTGTGGATTGTGAGGCTGGGGGAATGGAGTGAGCTCTAAAGAAAGGTCCAAGGAAGGGGCTGGAGGGCCCTGAGCAGAGCCAAGTCCTTGCAGACACTCCACAGTGCAGGTGTGGTCCCAGACCTCTGTGGGAATGGGATGTGGAGCCAAGGATGGGGCAGTGCTGGGTTTGGTAAGGGAAAACAATGGGCACGTAGGATCTGACCCTCCATCTGGCTTCTCCGTGCTGTGTGTCATGAAAACAGGTCAAAGCCAGCTCAAAAAGACCTCAAATTCAGGGTGAGAACAAAAAGTTCTTTGGCTACTCTTGTTGTCATGGGTTCCTGCAAGGAGAGATGAAAAGCCATCAGGTTTGGCAGAAAGAGGGTGCAGCGATATAAAACAAGGGCTTAAAAAAGAGGAGAGGGAAGAAGGGAGGGCTTTTGGCAGAAAATCAGTGGGTTTGGTCGAAGTGTAGATAGCAGTGGATGTGAACAGAGGTGGGGATCACTCTTGGTGACATCTCTTTGGAGCAGGAGAGCCTGTCAAATTGTCCACAGGGTTCTGCTGCCAATTCCCATAACGCCAATCTGAACCTGTGATACCCTGCACATTCTCACTGCCTGTGTTCTCTGTCTCCTGTGATCTGGTGAGGAACTCAGTATCGTTTTTAAGCACATTTCTAAGTCTCCTAATAAGCAAAAACCTGAATGAGGCAGTCTAAAGCCAGGAGGCAAAGACATTGAAAAGCTTTTAGCTAAAATCCTCATAATTTGGGGGTTTCATTAATTTTTTTAAATCCTTCTCTCAAGTATTTAATTTCACCCTTCGGTCTTCCTGCAGCCATCATGTTTTAGCCGTGCAGCATCCATTTGCCTGTAATTACAGTCGTGTCATTCAGCTTTCAAACACCCCCTCAGACACTCTTTTGGCAAGTGGAATTTCAAATATCAAGCGAGAGTTAATCAGCAGCCAGATTGAAGCATTGCAGAAAGACAGCAAAACTGCTTGATATTCCTAAGAACTCTGGTGGCTGTTTTATGTGTGTTTTAAACCACGCTGTGCTTGATGACCTTGTAATGATGAAGTCTGAAGGGAAACAGAGACTGAATCATCACTTCTGAGACTGATGGTTTCGGCAGAGGCCGATGCTCTGCGCACGGTCACAGAAAAAATAGCTGTTTGCAAAGGTCAGGACGTGGATTTGGCACCGGGCCCAGCTACCTAAAAACATCTGCAGAGCTGCTGTGGTGGCTGCTGCTGAGCAGGGAGCAGGAGGAGGTGGAGATGAGAGCCAGATGTGCTCATTAGCAGCTGCTTTGCCCCCACTGCCTGCGTTTCTGAGAGCTTTGCCCCTCTAGGATGTCCCAGGAATGAAATTAGCACAAAAATGGTGACACTGGCTGGGCAGAGCTGAGACTGCTGCAGAAATTGGAATAGGTGGTGGGGGTGTTGTGTGAGCTGGGGAACGGAGCCCAGCGTGCTCAGAGGTTCAGGCACCCAACCCCAGCTGGGTGAGGGCAGGCAGCTCCCAGCTCCTGAGTGTCTCACCTGCCTTTCTCAAGAGCACACGACATTCTGCCCAAACAGCAGAGCAATGAGGCCTGGGGGAGCTCAATCCCAAAATCCATCCCCTGGTTCTGGCCTCTCTGGTTGCCCCACTGCCCTGCACCAGGAGAAAGGGCTCCTTTATCCCAGGCTGCAGGTGGCAGCCTCGACTTTTCCTGGCATCTCCCATGCTCCTGGCGGTGTCCAGGCCTCGCCCTGGAGCTGCCAGGATTGCTGATGGCACAGGGTGACTGCAGGCTCTGTGCCAGGCAGAGGAGTCGCCAGCTCCCAGGTGTCTGCCTCAAGGCTGTGCTGTCCCTCCTGCTGCTGATGCTTTGGGATTTCAGATTTTCTATTTCCCATCTCTGTGTAACCCTGCAGTTCTTTAGTGCAGAACTCCAAACTCCACACCCAGTGCCAGCTGCTGCTTCCCCACTTTGGGCAGACACAGCAATTCCTCTCCAGGCCTGGCAATCAAGGACACCTCACTGCCTCAGGCCCCAGAGATGGAAACAAAAGGGACTTGGGGCAGCAAACTTGGGCTAAATGACTTCATTTCCTGCAGCTGGAATTGGAAAATCAACCCCCAAAATGCAAATGGACCAAACTTATAAAAGTGTAAAACCTGTGATCCATTTTTGGGTGCAGCCCCTGGGGGGCTTTGTCTGCCCTAAATGTCCCTGCAGGCCTTCAATGAACAGAACTGCTTTTTATTCCCTTAATTCTGCCTGGCCTCTGTTTTTAGGCAGCCCCAAAAAGGAATCACTGCCAACTCCCCCATCCCATCCCCTCCACTCCAAACAGCTGTAGGTTCCTAAATCCATGTGCAGGGAAAGCTCTGACCCCTCTGTGCCTGTGCCTGGCCCCACAGGAGCAGATATTTGGGCAGGGGGTGAATTGCTGCTGTGGTGAGGCAGAGCTGGCAGCAGAGCTGGCAGCATCCCAGGGAAAAGTGAGGGCAGGGAATTGGGAGCAGAGTCCCCCCAGCTGCCAGCAACGTGCCTGGAGGGAGAGCAGCTGCTCCCATGGGCAGCCAGTGCCTCCAGGGAAGGAGGCCAAGTCCCAGACAGCCACTGGGAATGGCAGAGATGCATCACCTTGAAGGCTTGTCCTTGGAGATGCTGGCTCCTCTCTAGTCTTGAAATGAAACAACCTGTTTTTCCTGTTTTTCAAAAGAGAGCTGAAATATTTTGGATACTTGATTATATAATTAGCTTTTCGCTGCTCTGAATACCGTGGCTTAATTATTCTGGATTCCACTGTTAAATAATTAGAGCTGTCTTGTTTACTAGCAAATTTTCTGTTTGTTGCTCCAGGGTGATTTGTTTTATAAAATTAAGTACCCAGGGCAAGTAGCATTCAAGTGTCCCAAATGCCAGCAAAGAATTGGGTTGGTTTGTTTTGCCTCTGGGCAGGTTTGAGATGTTTCCAGAATAGACATAACTAACAAACTGTCTCTTGGTTTAAGATCCCTCTCTTTTCACAAAACCAAATATTTTTTCTGGGTTTTTTGTTTTGTTTTGTTGTTTTTGTTTTTTTTGGTTTTTTTTTTGGGGGGGGAGCTTTTTTTGGTGTTGTTCTTTTTTTAAAAATATTTTCTCTTGAATTCTGTGTTGCCTGCATTGTACTTGGAGTTATTTCCAAGCTGAGGATTGATAAAAACTTTGACTTTGTCCCTGCACCACTTGGATAACTTGGGATGAGACTCTCTTCCCCCCTGGGACATGTGCTGTCATCTCTTCTAGCAGTTCCTTGAGTTGACTATTTGTGTTTTGGGATCACTATCGCAGCCCCAGCTGTTCTGAAACCCTTGGACAAAACTTGTAGGGAAAAGAGGAGGACAAAGGGAGGTTCAGGATTCAGACTGTAAGGATTACAATATTTTTTTAGGAAGGTTGTGGAGAAGAGGAAAGTCTGTTGAGCTGATTGTTGACCAGCACCCCCAGGTCCTTTCCCAGAGGAGAATCACAGCCATTAAAACATGAGTGTGTTTTGGAGAGCCCAGGTTTTGTCACCCAGCCAGCTCTAGCTACGGCTCTCTGTTGACAAAACCTGTACAAATACACTTTATCAAGAACCTATTTTGTCTTAGATGAGGAGGAAAACAAAGCAAGAGGAGTTTGTCTGAATTGTCTGTCCTTCATTTATAAATGTCTGTGCAGAGAACAGGGTGAGAATAAAGCAGCCACCCTGTTCTGCTCAGGTCAGGGGCTTGGTTTCATACCAGATACAATAAATGAATCAAAGGCAGAATATTGACATATTTTCAGGAACAAACCCATTGCAATGCCAGGTAAGACCTCCCTTCCCTCACAGTGGTCAGTAGCAGTGGCTTCTGAGAAAACCAGGGAACTCTATAGGGGATTTCTATTCTTCTCCTCCTACATGGAAATGCATGTGTCACCTATTCATTTGGGGTTTTTTTGAGCCTCTGCAATCTCTATTTCGATGGGAAGGGGGAGGAGTGCGTGTCCTGTGAAGCTTGGCAGGCAGTTTGGAGTTTTATAGGCAATGTGCTTACTCAGTTATTTTTAGCCTGTTATTACTGGGCTGCTCTGGATTATTTAATGTGTGATATCGACTCCCTCCTCCCCCCTGCAGGCTGGACTTGCTGGGAGGAGCTGCCAGGTGGGAAGAGCATCACCCATCTCTCTGCCTTTTGCAGAGCCTGCTATTAGGCACCCGTGATGACTTTTCTGTGCTCCCTTGAAGGAATTTTGCCACTCTCTGGTTTCTGGATCCCACTGATGAAGTTGTTGGAGCTCCCAAGCCCAGTCAAGGAGTGCTGTGGCTCTGCTGAGCTGAGTGAGTGATGGCCTGTGTCCCCTGCCTGTGACAAATACAGGCTCACACCCTGGTGAAATGCACTTGTGGGAACACATTTTTCTTCATTTGCATGGGGATAAGAGTTAGCACAGCCAGCTTAGTGAAATGGAGTTGCTTGTTAATCCCTGGAACTCAATCACAGGGCTGGGCACAGGCTGGGCTGGGGGGTAATTTGCCATGGCAGGTTGCTGTTGCATTGATGGGTTTCAGACAACTGATGGTGTTTAGCTGGAAGATAAACTTTCCAGAGCCACACAATGATTTAGGAGCTGTGGGCAAAATGTATGGGAGTTGGGTGTCTGAGCTCATTTAAAGACCTTGCTGCATATTCTTATTCCTAAAATGTGGCAGTGAGCCAGTTTTCATAGATATTTAAATACTGACAGAAGCAGTCTGAATAAAAAACCCTGCTAGGTGACTATCTGCATCCTTAAACTTGGAAATTCTTGTATATTGCTAGCATTTAAAGGCTTCATTTTCAAGTCCCATTTGTTTGAAATAATCTAATGAGTCTACATTGCTTTCAACAAGTGAAGATCTTATTTCAGACAGGTATTTTTGCAAAACTTAAGTAACCTGATCACTCTCCACACCTCCCTGAAGGGTGATTGTGGGCAGGTGGGGTTTGGTCTCCTTCACCAGGCAGCAGCTGACAGAAGGAGAGGACACAGCCTCAAGCTGTGCCAGGGGAAATACAGGTTGGATATTAGGAAAATGTTTTTTACAGGAAGGGTGAGTACTGGAATGGTTTGACTGGGGAGGTGGTGGAGTCACCTTCCCTGGATGTGTTTAAAAAATGACTGGATGTGGCACTCGGTGCCATGGTTTAGTTGAGGCTGGGTTGGACCCGATGATCTTGAAGATCTCTTCCAACCTTGTGATTCTGTGATTCTAATCACCGTGAAAAGACCCTAAATTTGAATTTATTTGAATGGAATTCCAGTTTGAATTCCCTTAGGACTCTCCAGTGCCAATGGCTGTGTCCCTGGAGGGCTGCCATGGGCAGAGCTGGAGGAGGGGGATGCACCCTGTGGGATGCTCGTGGTGGAGGAGCAGCACAGGGCCCTGTCACTGCTCCTGCAAAAAGCTGTCTGAGTTTGGTGCCAAGAGAAGGATTCACCCCTGAGAGGGGAGAAAGCTCAAGTAGAAAAAGCCCAGTTTTTTGGGTAGTTTTACATCTTTTCTGATCTGTGGGGTAGGTGAAGGGCTCTCTCTGACTACAAGCTATAAACTTCTGCTCAGTCGTGCCTGTGAATAGCAATAAATTGTTACCAACACTAAGCAGAGAGAAATGCGACTTTTTTATTGTTGTTTATTTTTTAATCAACCCAGTGTAAGCCTGTGCATACATCTGTCAGCAGAGACCTCTTCCTTTAGCCCTTAATGGCATTTCTGCTGCCAGACTTAAGATTGACTGTCCCAGGCTGGCATTTCTCCAGTGTCAGTTTTTCTTCTTGTCAGCTTTTCTCTTCTTTCTTCCCTTTTTTCCTTTTTCTCTCTTTGGTGACAGTATTTCTCTGTTCAGCCTCATTCCATGCTAGACTCTTCCCCACCACAAACCCCGTGCTGGGATTTGGCTGCACGTGCTAAGGAGAGATAGCAAAGCGTGCTTGGAAGTGGCTTTAAACGCTCAAACACATGGGAGATGTCTGCTAGCAAAGGAAACGTTTAACTGCAAAGAAATCTACAGTTCAGTGGATTTATGGAAATAAATTTGACTGCAGGTCAGGCATGGAAGGTATAAAAGCATGCTGGAAGGAGAGGTTTGTCAGAGGGGAAGTGCATGAAATGGCTGTGAGGAGAAGGAAGAGCAGGGCACGGGGATATGGATTTGGGGCTTTGTTTTGTTGTGCATTCATCCATCAGGGTCTGGACTTGCTGTTTTTCCCTGTCTCACATGAATAGCAGTGTTTGCTCCTGTCCTGGCAGCCCCAATCCCCAGCTCTGTGCTGCTCCTGCCTGGACCAGGAGCTTGACTTGTGCTTGCAGCCCGTCCTCCTGCCCACTGTGCTGTTTATAGGACAAGCCTGGGACATGGAAAAGATCCAGACAGAGGATTGTGGATGTGGGAAGCTTTTAGGGTCTTTTGAGTGCACAGGGCTGGAGTGTGTCTGGCTTTCCTGCAGCCCAATCTGCCATGTCCTGGCACAGGGCACGGGCTTTGCAGCATCTGTGTTGTGGAGGAGGAGAAACCTGCTGTGCTCAGCCTGCAGAGCCCACTGATGGTCAGCACAGCAGCTGGAAATGATCACAAGGCATCCAGGGAAATGGGGAGTGGGAGCACCTTTCAGGCAGTGAAGATGAAAGCTCTGAACACCTCTACCCAGGTTTTTTACCTGCTCAGACGTGGCAGCGAGTGAGCTGACAGCCGGAGCTCGGACTGCACCCTGGGCTGTCAGCACATCCATTCATTCTGACCAAAAAGAAATCTGCCTTGGCCATTTGCCTCAGACCTTCCTGACTTTGCTTTATCCCACAGGGCAGCCTGCAGGCATCCAGGCCTGTCTGTGCTGGTCCTGCTCAGCGTGAGCAGCTGTGGCTCTGCTGCCTTGACCGAGTTGGTGTTTTCCTGTGCTCAGATTTCAGCCCAGCTCCAGCCCTGTGCTGGCTGGAAGCTGCAGACAGGAGCCACACTGCTCCAATGACACTGAGATGTTTTCTAGGAAAAGCACTGTAAAATGTGCTAGCAGCTTAATTGCATGGAATTCAATGTATATAGTCCTAAATAACAAGGGCTTGTAGATCTCTGCTCGGGCACATCATGGAATTTATGGGGTGTAAAACAGTTTCAGAACTGACAGTGCAGAGATCAGAAAACATTGTTGTGCATCTGGAAATGCAAAGTGATGGGTGAGTTTTGTGCTGCGAGAGGTGTTGTGCTGTCAATCCCTTCCCCAGCTGAAAGCAGAATTGTTGTGGCAAAGAGTGACACTCATGAAATCATCACAGAATGGGTTGGGTTGGGAAGGACCTTCAAGTTCCTCCAATTTCTATGGGCAGGGACACCTCCCATTGTCTCAGGTTGCTCCAAGCCCCATCCATCCTGTCCTTGGGCACTTCCAGGGATCCAGGGGCAGCCCCAGCTGCTCTAGGCACCCTGTGCCAGGGCCTCCCACCCTCATGGTAAAGAATTTCATCCTAAAATGTGATCTAAGTCTCTTTCCCAGTGCTCCAGGTGGAGCAGCCTGGTCAGTGGCTGTGAATTTTCCAGTGGATGATGCACCTTTTAATTGGGTTTAAATGCTTAATCACATCTATGGAAATACCAGGTAAACAAAACTGAACTGCAGTAATCAGAGGTGGCAGCAGCAGCTCTTGCCTTTTCAGATTCATTCCTGGCCTGGTAATTTAGGGGAGAAAATAATTTTTAAGCTGCTGGGGATGATTTGAGTTTGGCTTTTACAGGATGAGGTCTCTGCTGCAGGTGTTCCAGACATTGGGAATTCCTCTGTCCTTTGGTTCAGTTGATAAAGCAATGATTCCTCCTAGTAGTGCATGGGTAACCTTTTTTTAAACAATGTGAACAATAAAATATGTCAAGTCTGGAAATTCAGGGAAAACTGGGACTGTTCAATCCAGGCAATGAGAACTGGCAGCAGTATATTGAAATATTGGACTGGTATTTTCTCGCAGGTAAGGCTGTCATAATAAGAACAAGGATAAATTTTTCGTTTTTTCTTCGTGACTGTTGCAGTAAAATCTCTTTTCTCTGGAAGATTTTCTTAACTCTCAGAGAAATATCTCAGCAGAGTTTCAGAGCTGCACCCCCAGCCCCAGCAGATGGGAATGGATCCTGGTGGGGCCAGGAGGAAGGGTGGATGTGGCAGAATGGAAATGCCTGATTTGGGAGTGCCTGTGGGGTAATGATGTGAACATTTTGCCATTAATAGAGAATTCAAAGACAGTTGCTGGCGGAAAGAAACTTAAAATAGCCCAAACAGGTGAAATTAGCAACAGTAGGGGAAGCAGCAGAGATTTCCAAAGCAGGCACTTGGGAAGCAGGGACAATAAAACTCAGTAAACAAAATGCAAAGCTGTTTGGAAGGTGCATATGCTCTTGAGAGGTGTTTCCACCCTGGAAAGGCTCATTCTGCATCTGTTTGTACGTTTAAGATGGCCCAGGGCAAGATTCAGAGGAGGAATTAAGTGTTGCAGCTTTGTTTAGTGCAGCAGAATTTCGGAAGCTCATCCTCACCTTGAGCCTGTAGCTGCCTGCTGGGTGCAGGGTGAGAGTTCTCTTTGATTAATTCCCTGTAATTGTCATTAAATGAATGAGCTGATCTCATGTTTTCCTTGGCTGTGCTGTAGAACACCTCCAGTATTCCACTCTGAGTCTGGAATATGGAAATACTCCATTTACTGTTCAGCATTACCTCTCCTTCAACACAGCCCCTGTTGGTGAGAGCAGCCCTGCAGGAGCTTTTCCTGAGGGAAATTTCAGCTCAAAAAGAGTTTTATTTGCTCAGAATGCTCCATTACTGCAAGGATTTACCTTGGAAAAGAAGCTGAAGAACAGCTTTTTTCAGCTTTTGCTAGTCAATAGGTTCCCACATGCAGTTCTTAAATGAAAATAAATTATTCTAGTAAAAGATTCTGTAAGAAATTAAGTTGGTGTTAAATGTGTAAGAATTATTATCTTTTTTTTAATCCTTGTTTAGGCTATGTAGGGAAGAGACTACCAAATGTGCAAAATCAAATGTTTTTCATGGATATATTCTTAATGATGGTCTTTAAATGCTGTTCCCTTTTATAGGATGAAAGCTTTCACCTCTTCTCCACCCCAATATCTGCAGTTGTGTTTGATTTCCCAGGGCCAGCTGCCCCGGCACATCTTAGACCTTGCAACCCTCAGTGATGCAGAACAGAGAATTCCTGAGCTGTCCCATCCACTGGGATGGGATATCCACAGCATTCCACTGGGCTGGTTTACAGAGCCATTGTTACAAGAGAAGTTGGTATTTTCCCTGTCCATCCAATTGTGGAAAAATACCTGTTTTTTTTCTGGGTTTTTTTATTAATCCATTGAACCCAGGTTATGGATGGGTCCAGTGAAGTTCCCAGCTGTCCTGTGCTGTCTATCTTACATTACCTACAGCCAGAAATCCACAGTTGCTTTACAGTTCAATTACTCGTTATTATGATGTTAAGAATTAGTTAAGTTGCTTGAGAATGCTGTCCTTAAATTGTGCTACAAGCGTGGTTTTGGCACTGGTTCTGAGGTCTTTATTTATGTAGCTGAGGAGTTTCCTGGGCTGTAATCAATGGTTTGCCTGAGCACAAAGCTGAGTGTTGCAGAATCCAGCCCCATATTTTTGTGGCAGGCTCTGGAGTGGTGACATTGCTGTATGAGCTGCATGGCAGCTGTCAGGTTGATATTAATGGTATAATCTATTGAGGGCTCTGATAGAAAGGCTGTAATTGATGTGTTTGTGACCAAGGATTGGAGCACTCGCTGCCAGAGGGTTCAGCACTGCCTCTGAGCAGCAATTCTCCAACATTCCCATTTATTTCTCCCACTCTTGTGTTTACCTTGTTTACCCACTGCACCCCTCAGCTCAGGCTGATTTGGGTAATATGACTAAACCCAAATTCCTGGGTGGAGGAGAGGGCTGTGCTGGTGCTGCTGTTTTTCTTCTAAATCAAGCTGTTTCAACCCTGATTTTTCTGATGCTGTGCCAAGGGATATTTCAAAATGGCTTTAAATAAGTACATTATTCTAAACAATTTAATTCTTCCCATTGTATTGACAGCTGTATCTGGTGTCCTGGCATGGACTCTGGAGTGGCTTCGGGGCAGAGCTGAGGGGCTGCAGGGTCCCAGGGGATGTGGAGTGGCAGGAAGGTGAGGTCTGGGTGGGACACAACACGCTGATCCCATTTTAGGTGCTGTGGATTGCTGGGGCTGATGCCTTTTTCTCTGGTCCTATCATGAGCCAGACACAGCCAGGGTGATGAAAAGGGGTTATCTTTATATAGATTATATAGGGGTTACCTCTCTATAGGATCCCCAGGTGCACAGTGGGTCAGGTGGAAAGCACCAAAGATGTACACCTAACGTGTATACAACTTTTACAGATTGTGCAAAATAGCATATCTGACAAGAGCCCCCAGTTAGAGGCACACCTGCTGAATTCACCCCAGTTCCATCCAGTACCTTCTAGATCCTCCCCCCTCAAATGAGAACTAAACTTTATTTAGAAAAAAAATGTCTCCAAGAGCTGGTCTCAGTCTTGGTTTCTAAGGAGAGCCAAGACAGTTTAGGGGTCTTGGAATGTGTTTTGTCTTTCTGCCTAGGAAAATACTGAGGCTAAGTTACAATAATAGGCTACAGGGCTACAAATATATGTGTGAAGAATAAAGAGAATATATAAACGCAAAAAAGGCAAAAACCAACACAGCATCAGGGAAAGCAGGGTCAGGGATGAGAACACGGCTTCTGCTGTGGTTGCAGCTCATGCCTGACCTGGGTGTAGCTTTGGGATGTGGGTTCAGGATGGTTTTCCATGCCCATTGCACACAGCTGGCTCTGTGGGGTGTCTCTCCAGAGCTGGCAGGTCTGGGGTGGGGACACACAGCCTGAAGGGCAGGGGGTGCAGAGGGCCTGGGAGGGGATTTTGGAAGCTCTTCTGAGCACCCCTTGGTGCAGCTGGGACATTGCCCTGACTCCCAGGGATGCTCCAGCCACCATCTCTTGGGAAGGGCACTGCATACACTTCCTTTTGCATGCCCTCAAGCCTAATTTGCACATGGAAAACACTGGCCCAGCCGCCCATGTGCTCCTGCAGGTGAGACTCTGCCTTGAAGTGTCTGAAAACAAAACCACAAATTCTGGTGGGTTCCAAAAGCTGTGCTCTGATTGTGCCAGCTCAGTGCTGGGTCTGCGGAGCACTCCTGGTTCTGGGAATGCTGCAGCATCCAGTCCTGCCTTCCACAGCATCACCTGACCCCAAATGTTCTGGGAATGCTGCACCAGCCAGTCCTGCCTTCCACAGCATCACCTGACCCCAAATGTTCTGGGAATGCTGCACCAGCCAGTCCTGCCTTCCACAGCATCACCTGACCCCAAATGTTCTGGGAATGCTGCACCAGCCAGCCCTGCCTTCCACAGCATCACCTGACCCCAAATGTGTGATTGGTGTTGGAAGCAACATCAGTCAAAATGGGTGGTTTCTGCAATATTGTGATCTACTTGGAAATAATCTGCTCCTAACTCCCAAGGGAGCAAAAGAAGGAACAGAAAATTGCCTTTGTGCTGGATTTAATATTTACATCTCAGACTTTGCCAAATAGGTTTGTTATTTATAGCAGGAGCAGCAGGAATATTCATCAGTTGCCATGGACATATTAAGCTCACCAAGTACAACAGTGAACCACAATCTGCACTGGAGTAATTTTAAAATGCTTTCACGCCGAGCGAAATAGTTTGTATTAAATTTAAGAGTTAAATGCTGGGTTTCTCCAGTGCTGTTTCTGGGATTTCAGATATAAAAATGGAAATGCTTTATTGGAAATTTAATGGGAAGAGCAGTGCTGTACACAGGAACCCTAAAGAACTCCCCGTCACTAGGCAGCGTTCAGGATGACAATTTACAGGGCTTAAAAAGCAGAATATGCAATGAGGGTGCCTGGAATCCCATTAATAGGGATATATTTTTGATGAGTTGAAATACTAAATGTGAAATAACATTTTGTAATTTAAATGGAAGCATATTTAGGGGCTGGGTACTGCCTTATTGCTGTTGGCATCTGTATTTGAAGCGTTGGTTGGTGTGTCTGACCTGAGGCAGTAATCACACATGACCAAATCCTCCTGTTCTGCTTTTGGCCAAGCAATCCTCATTTCTGAAATGCCAGGCTTCCAAAATATTGCTGGAGGTGCAAGTTTTCTTTTCTTGGGCTAATTCAGGGAAAGGAAAGACAGAAATTATCCAAGGCTTTGTAGTCAGATCCTGTGCAAGGGGTTAAACCTGGGCAGGGAGAGACCTCAGCAGATATTTACTGGTTTTCCACTGAACCTGCCCTTCCCCAGCCCAAAGAACAAATCCAGCAGTAAAAGAACAGCTGAAAGCTGTCAGGCTTTAATACCCATAGATAAGGTCATTCCTTAGGGGAGACCTGCTCAAATGCATAATAATATAACCAGGAACCGTAAAAGACACCCAGATATATTAAAAGATAAAATAAAGCAGACTGAAGTTCAAACGTAGAAAAATCTAAGCTTTATGTGGAGAGAGGTAAAATATTCTCACAGATAAGTGGAAGCTCTTGAGAGAGGGAGTGTTTGAAAGGCCTGGGAGGCTGGAGAAATCCTTGGGGATGAGCATTTGAAGACTTACATGATCCAGATAATGCAGGAGGAGGGTTGGGAGGGCACCTGTGGGAGGCTGAACTCACCTGCCACAGTGGTGGGGGGCTCTGGAGGCACAGCAGGGACTGGAGCATTGCTCTGGCCAGCTGGAGGAGCAGCAGGCAACTGGGGAGAATACCCAGCTATAGAATAATAACCCCAGGAATAACCCTAAAACCCAAAAAGTGGAGTCTCACTCGTGTGTGGCACAAACCCTGAAGGCCAAGGCTCTCTGCAGGGGCTCTGGGATTCTTTTCCTCCATTGAAGTTTGCAAATTTTTGTGTTAAAACTGAAAGAGTCTGAACTGGATTGTGGGTATCTGTTTTGGAGGGATTCCTCTCCTAACCTTTTTGGATTAATGTTGGCACTTTTTTGTTGCTTTTTGTCTTTGACTTGCAGGTTTTTTAATGCGGTGTCATCCTGTAAATGCTCTCAGTGGGGCTCTAGCCTGGTCTGGGAGCTCCAGCTGAGAGCACATGTTTGATAAGGTGTCACTATTCCATCTCCCCTGGCAAAGGAGCCTGCTGCTCCCTGCTTTTAGCTGGCAGTCCTTCCTTAACCCCTTCCCACACATGGGGGACAGCCCAGGGCTGGATTCTCCTGCCAGCCAGGGGGGCTCAGTGCTCAGCTGGGTTGTGCAAGGCATCCCTTGGATGTGTTGAACCCCATTTTCAACCTGGTGCTTGTGCAGGGACCAAGAAACTGGGCTGAGCATCTCTAGCTGGGCTGGGAGTGATGGCTTTTGGGGGGATGGAGCCTTGGGGACAGCAGCAGCAGTTTGGGAGGGAATCCTCTGACTTCTGAGAGAGCTGAAGGCTGCCAGGATGTCTCAGCACCGGGACTGGAGCAGGCCATGCTTCGGGATTCAAGGATCAGCTTTGCCAATGAAATTACCTGCACTTGGTCCAACACTGTGAAATGTTAATAGTTCTATGGTTGAAGACACAAAAGTGATTATGAGCTGGACTTGGGGAAAACGAGCTTCTGAAAGGTGATATTGCAAATGGAATTGCAGAGTCGGGAGTGTTACACCTTGTTAATTAAACTTTTGGTCCTGGCTAAGTTGGTGGTCTCTGCAGGTTGTTCTTACTCCTTTCCAAACCCTGCCAGAGCAGCCTGGAACCCTCCCTAACAAGTTTCTGTTTTCTTTCCCAAACAGACAAAGATATACTGCAGATATTTTATATTTTAGCATGGATTGTTGAGCTCAATGTGCAGCTGTTATTTCCTTGCCAGCAATACACTGGAATGATCAATCCTCCACTGCTGCTGGGTTCTGTTCCCTCCCATTCAATGTGTGTGTGGGATTACTTCCCTGAGATAGACATGAAATCCCACACTGAGCTCTTCAATGTGTTTTTCTTACAGAGAAAACAAATACAAAGAAGTATGTGAAAAAAAATTTTATGTTTCCCTTGTTCAGTTTTGCATTTTCTTCGTGAGTTTTTCATCTACCAACTTTGGCCAAGCAAAAAGGGGTGTGCAAAGGGAAAGTAGAGGGAGAACTGTTTAAAAAACCTACTTATAAAATTCAGCATGTCTTGATCCTTCAAATACTATTCCTCCTCCCTGAAGTGCGGGGCAAAGGGGCTGAATTAACTCTCCAGATTGTTAGGAAAAAAGGGATAAAACAGTGCAAATGATCCCTCCTAGGTGTGCTCACTGCATCTCCTGAACACCTCCTGCTGCCCTTCAGGGCCTCTTCATGCAGCAGAGAACTCCAGCAGGACCAGTTTTCCTCTCTGGATTCTGTCTTTAGCTATTCTCCCCAAATATGAGTACATTTTTTCTAGACAAAGCTCACTTTTGACTCTAATTTTAAAGTTCACCCCATTTCAGCTATCCTGCAATATTAAGCATGTCTTTCTGAAGGCTGGGAAATCTCAGCTATGTGTGATTTAGTTAAAATAGTTCTTGTTTAAGCAGGAATGATCTGAATTGGGAGAAAAAAATAAATTATGAAACCTCTCTGGAAGTAGGAAAGTCATCAATGAGGTTTGTGTGTGTTCACTGTTTCCATTTTGTATTCAGAAGGCTTAGCCCCAGCTCCTGCAGAAAAGTTGGGGAATTACCACTTGCAGATAAATCTTGTATCTAAATTGTACTTCTTGGTTGCTAATTTTGCTAATTAAAATATCTATCACCCATGCACGGCCTCAGACGGATTTAAAGCAGGAGCATCACTGTCTGTAATTTAATGAGGAGCTGTAGATGAGCCTCAGGTTCTTTCCTGTGCTGGAATTTATCCCTGTGTTGAGGATGTGAAGTGTCTGCTGGGTGGATTCAGACAATAATCCACATTTTGGTGGAAGGGTTTGGTGATGTCACCCCTGAGCCACAGGGTGTTGTTCTGCACTGGAGGGACCAATGGCAACAGGACAAGGTTAAAGGTTTTAATGGAAAGAGATTTAAACTGGGTTTAAATGGTAGATTTAAACTAGTTTTAAGGAAGAATTGTTTTGCAGGGAGGGTTGTGAGGTGCTGGTTTCCCAGGGTGGGGGAAGATGCCCCATCCCTGGGAGCGCTGAAGGTGAGGTTGGACAGGACAACCTGAGCTGAAGCTGTCCCTGCCCATGGCACAGGGGTTGGACTAAATGACCACTAAAGCTCCTTCCCAACCCAAACCATTGTAAGATTCTGTGATTCTGACTCGTGGCTCGGAGCTGCCCACAGTGAGACGACAAAACGCACAAAGCTCTGTTTGCCACAGCCTTGAGCTCTCAGTAGAACGGTTTTTTGTGGGAATTCTCATCAGATTCCCGTTGGCTTGTGTCCTGAGGGAGGAGGGATGGATCCTGCTCCCGTGCAGGATGCTGTTCACCTCGGGGGTACTGTGGGACACCCCTCTCCCACTGGGAATTCCCACCCTCTCCCCCCATGCTGGCCGGAGGCTCCAGGAAATCTGTTTTCTGCTCTGCCTCTGCATTCAGATGGGAAACAGCATTCCCTGTGCACTAATGTGCATCATCAGTCTTTCAGAGATGCTTGATTTCTGTTTGATTCTTAATTATTATAATAGTTAAGGCACTTAACATGCTTTAGTGATTTACTTCATTTAATTGGATGTAGTGATTAGAATATCTTTTATATTGCCCTCACTGTGGTTTTAATTTAAGATTATAATCTCATGGTTCTTTTCAGCTCCTCTGGCTTTCATTTAGATACTGCTTTTCTTTTCTGATTTCATTTTGTTTATTTGTTTTTCCTGCTGATTCAGTAAACATGCTGCTAGGATGATTTCTTGGGAAACCCGAGTGGGGTTATAAATTCTTTCATTCAGTGCAGACATTAATGAATTAAAAAAAAAGGTATGAAAATGATGCATGAGGCTGTGCTCAGCCTCTGGAACTGTCAGTTGCTTTTTGCAGTAATTTGGTAGAATTAAAAAAAAAAAAAAAAGACAAAAGAAAAGAAATTATTTTCTTGATGGGGCATATGAAATAAGGAGATGGAAAGTGGTAATGTGATGTTGTGTGTATGTGTGTGTGTCAGTGAGGCATGGCCTGCCTGAGCAGGTTATGACCCAGTGTGAGAGGTTTTGGTGTTGGTCCCCAGAGGAGGAACTGCTCCAGTGAAGAGAATTCAAATGTGAGGCTGTGGGTTCAGTCACAGCTGCCCTGTGCACAGCACTGGGGAGGAGCAGGAGAGGAGGGAGTGCTGAACAAGCTCATTCTGTGTGATCTGAGGAACAAACAAGCACTTCTCTGCAGGGACAGTGGCAGATTCTCCAAATTAGTCTGACATGCACAAAAGCATGTTCTTTTTTTCCTCTTGGTGCTGCACAAAATCACAGATAATCCAGCTGGTTTGTCACTGTAGAGATACATAGCATCTGTATTTTTTTTTCTCTGCTCCAATGCCACATTCCAGGAGATCTCCATGGCTGTAGAGCTCCTTTCAGAGGGAAAGGGCCAACACAGATTCAGGCACGCACAGGAGCTCTGAGGACCAGCAGGTGCGGCAGGAGAGGAGTGGCTGCTTTGTGAGAAATTCCCATTTGCAATTAGGCTGGGAAAGCTGAGATATCCATTTTAAGGGCTGCTCAGTGCTTGGGGCTTTGTCCAGCTGAAATCCATGGAAGTAGAAAAGTGTTTTATCTGCTTTCCTTGGCAGCATAGATACTGCAGCAGGAGCAACAGGGTTTGCTTGAATCCCAACACAGAACTAAAATCACAAATCCTTATCTTCAAAAGGTGCCAGGGATCCTGTTCAAACAGAATAAAGGATGGGGTCCCCTGTGCTGGGCTCCTGGTCCTGCCCAGGAGTGGCCACTCCAAGAAGGGAAGTTCCTCATCCCCCGCATCCCTCCGGCACCAGCGGCGCCCGGAGCTGGGGAGCAGCTGGAAACACGGGGTTCCTTTTCCTGCCAGGCCACCTAATGAGGTGAAAGCCACTGGTGCATGCAGGGCCTCAGAAACAGTGTTTGATGAATTAGTTACTTAGCCTGTCTCATCACACGTGTGTGCCCCTGCACAGAGTCACCTCCCCGGGCTGTGGGAACGCACCTTCCCAGCCACCTTTCATCCCTGAGACATCAGCTTTGTTCTGGGAAGCTTCCCAGTGAAATCACTTCGGTTCTGTGCAGATCAAGGTACACCTGAGCATGATTTCAGGTACCTGAGCCTGGCTCTGGGTGACCTCAGCATCCGCTCTGACCATGCTGGAGCATCCCAATCACTGCATGGCCATGAAACACCAAAACAGCTCCAGTGCTTGGAGCTGCCAGCTGTCAGGCCTATGGTCCATGTTCTAAAGCAGTTAAAGTGCTGTTAGGAGTGCAAAAATATTAACAAATCGTTGGTTATTTAAAGGGAATAATTTAGGGCTCATCTGGCTAATGAGGAAGAAAAAACGGAGCTGAAGACTTGCTCTCAGTTGTAGGGAGACGTCTGAGATCAGCTGCGGTAGGAAACTATCAGGGATCACACCTCGTTAGCTCCCTTGTGGAAAACTCCTTATCTGTCTCTTATTAGTCTTTCATTAATTAAAGCTCCAGAATTCAGTATTTTTTCTTAGCTGTTCTTTCAGCATGAAATTCAGCTAATTCTTCTGTGCTTGGAAACAAAGCTCCCAGAATGAAGTTTATTCTGCCAGTGTTCTTGCAGTTATTTATTTCCTATTGCTGTCATGCATGGATGAATTTATATGATGCTCTGATGACCTTTAGAAATTCTTCTGATTAAATGCTGTTCTACTTCATTATGACATTTCTGTACTTGTAGAACCCGATTTGATGTGTACAGCTTAATAACACAACTAGACATGAATGCTAATAACTTTACAATTCATTGCATTGCTCTTTTTTAATGTAGATGAATTTTAAAACAAGTTTCTCTTGCTGCAGGCTTACATGAATCATATAAATTAGAAGGTAACAAAAGAACATATTAGCATTTGTTAGCCTGGATGCACAAATTTTGTAGTAACCATTTTAATATGTACTACAACTTTTCCAGCCTCAAGTTTAATATGTACTACAACTTTTCACCCTCGATTTTTCAACCAACATCATAATTGAATTGGTTTCCTTCTTGCCTAAGGATAATGATTTTACACTGATGGAATCATTATTAGATTCTAAGGATTATACTGACGATGCCTGTTTTACATAGAGCTAAAAGAATTAAAATTATTCAAGCATAAAACGCTCTTTTACACAAAGGCTACTGTAAGTTGGAGATAAATGAATTAATTACTGTGTTTAGAGTTGTTGTTAACATCCAGCATCCATAACTGGAGCCAACTCCTTGCTGCAGCTCCGTGTTTTGGAAGCCTCATCCCAGGCTGTGCCCTTGAAGGGCTGCGGGTGGGAAGGGTCGTGCTGGAGCTGCTGCTGGGCAAGCATGTGTTCATGGAGGCAGGAGAAGGCTCCTGCAGACCTGCAGGGCCATCAGGACACTCCTCATCCACAGGCACAGCCTCCTGCAGTGGCAGGAGAAGCAGAGGAGAGAGGGGAAAGGACAAGGCTTTGCTGAGGTGTTTTACTGGGAGCTGGGTGTTGGTTCAGTTTGGGTTTGGAAGAGCTGCCCGTGCCCCACCTCCCCTTCCTGAGATAAAACAGCTCAAACTGGTCCAGAGTGGGTGAGACCCAGCTCAGCTTCACCCATCACTTCTCCCTGAACATCCAAGCACTGCTTCTGGGATGGAGGGAGGGAGGGAAAAACAACCCAGGTTAAGCATAAATGATGAATTTCTGCTATCCTGAAACCCATCAACATTTCATGGGTAATTACACTTCAGGCTGCAGAAATAGCTGTTGAATTAATTGATTTTGCAGTTACATCCTGATGTGCTGAGTGGGTGTTGGTCTGTGTGGACGTGTCAAAATAACATCTTCAAAAATCTCAGGGGTGAAAGACATTTACCTCTGTCTGTTGAGTAATCAGCAATTAGAATACAATATAAATATCTGAACCCTTTCATCTGAACAAGAGGAAAAGAAGCCTTTAAAGGCATGAAATATTTTTTGCAATTTTTACCTGTCAAATATAAAAGTGCCTGGAACTGAAATTCAGCAAGTAGTTCTCTTCCTCTGGCTTTTTAAAGCTGGAGGTTAACTTCAATTAACAAAAAATAAAAATTAAAAATCATGTTTCTTTAAGCATCTATTCAAAATCATTTTAAATCACAGGTGAGGGAGCAGTCAGCATAACTCCAAGGGACTGAGCTTCTGCATGATTTAAAAAAGCTTTTGTGCTTTGTGACTCTGCTGGATGTCACTGCTGAGGCCAGGAAACATGATTGCTTCCCCTCACTTCAGCTTCAGTCAGTTTTATTCACTCCAAAAACAAGAGTAAGGAGCTGCACCAGCTGTAAACTTGCACTTACTGCACTAATTGTGTACTGAGTGATCAATATATGAAATCAAATGATGCATTAAAACATTATCAAACTCCTGAGCTCCTCAGCTCCTTTAACAGGGCTGGAGGAGCAGCACAGAGCTCCTGTTGTGAGTGGTTCAATAGTTTCCCTAAGCTGAGATGTAAACTTGTCTCTAAAAGAAAAAACAAGCTGACCTACAGGTAATAGAGCTGCACTGAATTCATCTTGAGCACATGTTAAATTTTCTTGACACCATTACCCTTTTCTTTAGGAACCTTCAAAGTGGTCTTGATTAATAATGAAAATAAGGAAAAACAACCTGTAAAAGCAAACCAGGAGAACTCAGTGGCCCATCTACTTTCAACCTTCTGCTCTTTGTGTTCTCAGCAAAAGGAAAAAAAAACTCATCAAGCTTTCTTTTCAGCATTGCACAGGGCTTTCAGCTATTTCCTATGCTCAGCTCTTTGGAACAACAAAACAAAATAATTAAGGTGTTTCCAGTAATGTTAAATCAAGTCCATAGCAGGAGACAAGATCTCCAGATTCCCAACCCAGGCTCTGCAAAGAACTTATGGAACATCCTGGGCTAAATAGTTTAACCTGTTTGCTGCTGCCTTGTCTTTAAAGTGAAGGCAGATGAAACTTTCCCTGCCCTGGCATCCATCACTGGGGGTGTTGGGTTTTGTTTTGGGGGCTTCTGGAAGCCCAGGGCCAGAAACATCCCTAGAAAATCCCAGGGCTGTTTCCAGCTGATGGATGGTGTTGATAGGGACCAGGCAGAGTGCCAAGGCACAGGTGAGACATCCCTGAGCCTCAGCTGGGTCTGAATCCACTCCTTTTTCTTCCAGCTGTAAATCCCCCCCTGCCTGGCTGCTGGGAGCAGAGAGGCTCAGGGGGCACTGCTCCTTCATCAGCTTCATCAGCAGCATCGACTTTGGGGTTTTCTTGCTCCCCAGAGCTTGAATTATTCTAAAAATTGGCCAGATTTCTGTAGATCTCCAGAGGAAGAGTTCAATCTGTTGTTGCAGTGAAGTCTCATTATAGACGTGGTGTTATGTTTCATAGGGGATCAGTCTGGGAGCATCTGTCATTGCTCTGTCACTGAAGGTGGAGAGTGGAGCTGCAGAGAAGCTTTAAGTTGAGTCTGGGGGATGATCAGGGACTTGCTGAGGCCTTGCCATGTGCCCCATTAAAGGGCAGCTGTCAGAGGCCAAGCAGGCAGAAAAATGTTCCTTCCTCAGCTGCTGGGCCCTCTGGTGAGTTCATCCTAACTTCCAACCTTGGATGGAGAATTAAACTGGGAGGTGGAAAGGGGGATGTCTTGTCTGGGGGATGCTGTGGTGACTTGTGAGGGTGTCCATGTGCACAGAGGAAAGGAGCTGGTCCCTGATCTAGCACCCAGTGCCCCAAATTACCCCAAGGGCTCTGCAGGGAGTGTGCTGGAGCCCGGCTGTGTGACTGGAACAACCAAATCTGCTGCACCACTAAAGAAATCCTGGCCCTCAGGCTTGGAGAAGACCTTTTCCTTGGCACAGGTGATCCCAGAGGGGGTCTGTATCAGGAATGTCCAAGGGAAGGAGGTGTTCCTGGGGACTTTGGGCAGAGCTGTGTCTGTGTTGCTGGGGTTGGGATGTGTGGGACTGGCCAGGATCCTGCAGCTCTTGCAGAGCCCCTCTGAGGAGCTGGGAGCAACGACCACATTCCAGCAATTTCTGTATCCTGCAGCTGCCTGCTTGAGCAGAGAGAGCCATGAGCAGCCAAAAGCATTCCAAACTGTGCAGAACTGGCACCATTCACCCTCACAGGACTGACTACAGACAGAGATCTCCTGTTGCTCTCAGACCATGCCTTGAGTAAGCTGCGTGCATTCTGCTGGACTTGTGGCCTCCCTGTTTGCAAAGAACAGGATTCCCCATTAACTAGGAGAAAAGATTCATTCTTCTGTTGTTTCCTTTCCAAACACTTCCTTTGGTGCAAGTGTGACTATTACCAAGTGTGTCTTAGAATGTGGGAGCTCACATCAGGCTGAGATGGTGCTTTGGTGTTTAATGTACAATGCACATAGCTTGGATGGATGCATTAATCATATTCCTATTGCCTTTGTTACGGTAATGGCAGAAACAGGCTCTTGGGGTTTTTTTAATTAAAAAAAAGGAAAACGGGTTGGGCTTTTTTTTTTTATGCATTATATTTCAGCAGCTAATGAAGAGGAAATAATGATGACTGTGCACTGTAATATGTATTAGGGAACTAATTAGACTATAGCAGAACTGCTTACAGATGTCTTTTAAACACCTGCTTGGTAATTTTCAGCCCCACGTGCTCCTCCATTCACCAGAGCAGGCGTGGGAGGGCTGAGGTAGCACTGAAACATGGAACACACATCAGCCTCCAATTCTGCCTTTTGTTTGCCCTGCTCTGTGTATCTTTAAGAAAAGGATCATGTGGATGGTCACTGGAGGGCTCTTGTGTGGGCTGGGATCTCTGTTCCTTGTGGCAGGTGTTGGGAAAGGAGTCAGACACATTTTCTGACTTCCTTGTGACCATCTGAAGGCAGTGTGGTGTCAGGACAGGAATTCCCAGTTCAGACTGTCCTGCATGTCTGTTAGTCCAGGATGTTCTGCATTGTACCTCCAGCATTTGCTTATCATTGATTTAGCTGTGAATGTGTGTATTCCAGACCATTAAAAGCTCTAAATCTGGAAATAATGCTGGCCTTCATTTTTAAAGCTGTTTTGAAGTTGTCTTTTACTGTCATAAGAAACCACAAATATTTTCACTCTGTTATCATATTTGCTTTTACATTTCTGTCAATTATGTAAATAATTGAATTCTAAACACAAATTACAAATGTGCCCGAAACCAAGCAGACATCAGAGTTCCTGACTCAACCATCCCTGTGATTCAGCTTGTTTCTCTCAACTCTTCCCAAAGGAAACCTCCCCTGACTTCAGGTGTTGGAGGATATGGAGCTGTTGGAGCCTGAGATCCTGAGCACAGCCCAAATGAGGCTGCTACAGGTGAGCAGCTCTGATTCAAAGCCTTTGATTTCTTTTATAATCTTTGCAATGAAACTTTTCAGCAGATGCACTAAGCCCTGAGATAGTCACAAGTATAAATGGAGTATGATATTCTTCATGGAATAACACATTTAAATGTAACCAGTATTATTTTGGGTGGAACCATGTGCCACCTCACCAGCATGAGATAAATGACCAGTCCAGAAGAGCTGAAATAAAATCCCTCTGGAGGGTTTGCTCTGCATTCTGTCAGCCTCTGCAGGAGCCCTTCCCCACCAGCTCCCCAGGGCATTCCAGGTGAACACAAGGATCTTGGCTTGTGTTGCTGTTTAATTGCTCACCTATAGCAGCAGCATTCTAAGACATGAGCCATATCAATCTAATCACAAACCCAAACAAAGCAGCAGTCGCTCGAGTCCTTTATCTATTGGCAGGCTACAGCAAGCCCTCATCTCTTACCCACTCTGCATACACACAATTTTTCTGCAGCCTTCATCAGCACCAGGAATTCAACAGCTGAGACCAACATTTATCTCAGTAAATCCAGCATGTGTGTCTGGCCCTGCCCTGACTATTCAAACACGCAGCCACATCAGTGCTGCTCGTTTGGAAGGCGATGACAAGGGTCATCATTTTATTCTTTATCTCCTGCTTCACCTGCTCCTGAATGCCAGAGCAAGGCAGGAAACAGCATCCTGGGGAGCTCTGGGGTGTGGATGACAACCCTGCCATGCCTGGCTGTTCATCAGGGTGTCACAGGAGGATGAGGAGCAGCGGGAGGCAGAGCTGAGCATCCGTGCCCGCAGCCCTGGTGGGAGGGAGATGATGGTGCCAGCCCCGCCAGCCACGTGTGGAGAAGCCAAAGGGCAGAATCGCCGTGCCAGGTAGGAAACCTTCAGCCTAGTCAAAAATCAGTTTAATTTCTGAAGATGAGACGGGTTTGAATCGAGTTTGAATGTCTTGTACTCCCCCCAGGGCTGTGTTTTTGGGAAAAAGATTTTGTTCGGCCGCTTTCCACTCACGCGGCATTTACGTGCCTAAAAGGATTCGGCTGTCACAGCTGACAAGCTCTGGAAAGCTCTTGTTCAGGTCAGTGGTATCAGAGAAGTGTCTCTCCTACAACATCCCAGTGCAGCAGGGCCACTGGCACAGGGAGACAGGGACTGGTGTCAAGGCACTGTGCTGCAGCCAGGACGGTGACCTGCTGTCCCAGCTCCTCCCGAGGAGAGCCGTGCAACTCTGCTCCAGCTAAGTGCAAAAAAACCCCAGCTCTAAACATCACTGACCTTTAAATTCAGGCTGCAGCGAACAGATCTGTTGCTAACCAAAAACCCAGGCTTGCTTTCATGTGTCTGAACGTTCAGGGAATAGATGTAGCTTAACATGCAAATGCTGGGCTTCCTGCAGCACGCCGCTGCTTTTCAAGCTCTCTCATTTCATGCTGTTACCTCCATCCCTGCTGTGCCTGTGAAAAGAGCCTCTCTGAGGAAAAGTTTCCCACAGACACAAAATCCGAGTGATGTGGTATAAAAAACCCAACAAGCAGTCACTTACAGTTTAATTTCTAAATGCAGTGTCCATCTGCAGCCTGGCAATCAGGCATGTGGAGAAACCAGCCCCTCGCTCCCTCAGGTTTCTGGGTGTACATTTTATAGATTTGTCCTCATGTTTAAGTGAAGAAGTCCTGAATTTGTGAGCCAGGAGTCCTGTCTTGCCACAGGTGTGCAGGGGAAGGTTTTCTCTCTGGAGCAGCGATGCTCCAGTGCCCTTTGGTGTGTTCATTTGAGCATCTCTGTGTCTGAGTTCCTGTGCTCACAAAATGCAGTCCTTTACACAGAGAGGGAAATAGATGTCTCTTGTCCCAGGTAACGAGCCATAAGAGAGGGAAAATGGCCTCAAGTTGTGCCAGGAGAGGTTTAGATTGGATATTATGAAGAATTTCTTCCCTGAAAGGGTTGTTAAGCCCTGGAACTGGCTGCCCAGGGCAGTGGTGGGGTCACCAACCCTGGAGGGATTTCAAGGAGGTGTGGATCTGTTGCTTGGGGACGTGGTTTAGTGGTGACCTTGGCAGTGCTGGGTTAATGGTTGGACTTGATGATCTTAAAAGTCTTTTCTGCCCTAAATGATTCTGTGGTTCTCTGTTCAAATGCTTTTTTCCTTATCACCAATGAAAAATGCCCTTCAAGCCCATGTACAGCAGCTGCTGGGCAGGTGGGGCTCACCAACAAATAATGTTTTCTTGGCACTTCAAATATCTTCCTTGAACCTTTCTTGAATCTTTAAAGCAACACATGAAGCCTTATTGACAGGTGGAATAGACAAAATGTTCAATGTTTCTCTAATGTTCTTTTTATTTTATTTTTATTCTCTTCTAATTTCAATTTTTTCCCATTCTATGCCACCACCATGGTGCATTATTAATATTACCATATAATCCAACATTTTCACCATGTTGTCCCTCATAGTGTCTGCTTATATTTATAACTTGTCTGGCTATTTTGGCCACAGAAGAATTCCATCAGCAATTCCTGTCCTTGGGAGCTGTTCCCAGCCCTGTGTTGCCCCAACAAGAGCAGTGGGTCAGGAGCTGCTCTGGGAATGGCAGGACTCGCGTGGCTGCACCTCAGCTGGGCTGGGACCAGAGAAAAGAGCACGTGGAATATTGGAAATTAATTGAAACTTCACAGAACTGGGGCAAAAAAATGAGATTTAAACCTGATTTTCAGCAATTCAGTCGTGAAGTTGTGGCTGTATGTAATGGAGCTCATTAGCAGATGATCCAGGCCTAGAAATCAAACCATGGTCTCTGAAATCTGGGCTTTCACCCCAAACATGCAGCTGGGTGTTCGTGCTCCCCAGGTGTAAGGGAGAATTCTGATCCACGAGGTTTCCAGGAAATGGGGAGATATTGGGTTAAAACCCCTTGAGGAGGGCCCTGCCCCACACCTTCTAGCACAAACACCAGTGAAGCAGGAAAGTGGCTCCAAGCAGCAGAACCTCTTTTCTTGAAATCCAGGAGCAGGAGTGACTTCCTCATGGGTGAGGGAGGCGCTGGGAGCAGTTCCTGGCTCTCACCTGGGCTTTCCTCAGGCTCCACCGTGGTGTCCATGCTCAGATGGCAGCACTCAGCCCTTTTCCATCCAAACCACCATTACCCACCACTCCTGAGTTCTGGCAGCACTCACCCAGCCAGGACAGATGGCCTCTGCCTCTGGCAGCTCCAAAACATCACAGAACTCTCATCTTTTGAAGAAAACCTTCCCCAAATGACTCTCATTTAAAGCCTTTCTCATTTCTTCCCAGCTAATTAAGTGCAAAGGGACAGCTCTGCTCCTCCCAGGTCAGGCACAAGTGGGTGTTTGATATCAAAACATTTATGGTTTGGTTTGGTTCCAGCACATCAGTGAGGAGAGATGATGAACTCGTTAGAATAAATACCGATAATTGTAATGAGCACCCCATTTTTGTCTGAGTTTACCAGAGCTGGCCAGGAAGAGGTGAATTCTTGAGAAGTACCTTGTGAAAAAATGTCTCTAATTTTTGACTGCAGTGGCCAGCCCCAATTCAGCTTGTGTTATCTCTCACAAATTCTATTAATAGGCTGCTGCCAGAATTGGTGTTTGCAGCTGAGGAGCTCAAAGAAGATGGAAACAAAGTTCTTGTCTTGCTTTCCAAGGTCTGCCTGCTCCAATCCAGTTGTTTCTGGCTGCCATTTCCCCTTCAATTGTCTGTGGTTTATCTGTGGTTTATTAACTTCATTCTCTTTTCCTCTTGTGCATCAAAATGTCTCCAAGAGATTCTTCTCCTCCAGGCTGGAAATGCTGGAAATTCTGGATCTTTTCCATTAGCTGCACCACAAACTGATTTCCAGCCTTGTCTCCCTTCTCTTACAGGAGTCATCAAATCCCTTTTCTCCTCCCCAGCTGAACTAAAAATGGCCATTTTTTTAACATGATTTTTTACAAGCGTGCCTACATGGTAGAAATGAGGAGTTCTGCCTTATCTTGTGTTATGTAAATATTTTTGTGCTTCCCAAACAAAGTTTTTCTTTCCCTTTGATCTGGCTTTCTTGTAGCCAGTTTAACCTCAGAAAGAGGCAGGAGATTCACAGAGATTGCCACTGGCATTAGGCTTGGGAAAAAAAAAAAGCTGGAGAGAGAAAAGAAAACTCCAAATTACTGCTGTAAACAGCTCATTTAAAAGTGGATGCTCACCAAAGGGAAAGGTTGTCTTTCAGTGTCCTTTTTAAGCAAATTTTCACTTAAAATAGCTGAGACCAATATAAAAATAGCATTTGCTTAGTGTGATATGAGATGAAAGTGGTGCTTTTCCAGCAGCCCAGGAGGTGGCTGTGCCCCAGACTTGTGCTGTGGGCAAGATCTCACAATTACTGGAGTTATTTTTATCCCCCTCCATACTTTTTTGTGCCTAAAGTTTTTGCTGATTGCTTTGGGCTGTGCTGGCAGGGGGGTGTAGCATTCTCAAAAGAAATTTTTATGACAACTTCAGACTCCTACAAGAAGAGGCTGATTCCAGTTTCACCGATTTCAGAACGTTATTTATTATTAGAGCTATTTCAGAGTTATCATATAGAGTTATATTTCCTAATTATAAAATTAGCACCAGTACTAGAGGGAGGAAAACCAGCACGTGCAGTCTGTAGATAAAAATGTTTAATTGCATTTATGAGTTGTTATACAGAGGATGTAACAGTAAAGATTTTGGCAATATTTTGGGTAGAATGACAGCAGAAGGTCTGGCTGAACTCCTGGTACTGTGCCAGTGGCCAAGACCACCAGAAATCATTTTTTTTCTCCAGATAAAAACCTAAAAAATGTAAAAATAAATGTATAAATGTATATATATATATATATATGTGTGTGTGTGTGTGTGTGTGTGTGTATATATATATATATAATGTATATACGTGGGATTTAGATAGGGCTTGCATATGTGCTTTATGTGT
This sequence comes from Parus major, assembly GCF_001522545.3. NCBI lineage: Eukaryota > Metazoa > Chordata > Aves > Passeriformes > Paridae > Parus > Parus major. The sequence goes on from NC_031781.1 coordinate 17,446,522, forward strand.
TTTCCTGGCTGTTTATCAGGTCTGCTGCTGGTACCTCCTTGAAGAAAAAGTGCATTTATTACAAAAACCAACCAGCTGAAGATGTTATTGAGGTCGTGGATGTGAAGGCAAGAGGAAGCACTGCCCTGGGAATGTCTGCCTCTGGAATCCCAGCCAGCAGGAAAACTTGGCAGAGCTTCGCTGTGCCTCAGCCCTCCCCTGGTTCAGCAGGGCTGATTGATCAGCCCAAGGCTGCTGAAATTGGGGTGAGGGATTCATTAGCCTGGGATCAGGCCCTCAGCACTGGATACACTGCTTGCTTGAAAATAGGTAATTAATGGTGCTTTATTTTTCACGTTTCCAAGGCAACGCAAACCCCCAAGACATTGTTTTCCAGACCATGAACTGATGCTTTTGGCTGCTGCAGAAGCTCCTCCATCTCGTCTGAAGCTGCTGAAAAGGTATCAAAGCCATATTTTTTGTCATTATAGTCTATTTACATCCTATATCCAAAAAGTAACGATGATCACATGCTGCTGCTGAAACGATCTGCTCTCACTGCACAACTCATTCAATCAGCAGAGAGCTCTGCTATTCAAATAGATAATTAGTGTTGTGACAAGGGTGACTGTAAATGCCTCAGTTTGGTGGCAATGTTAGGAAGTGTGACAAAAATTAAATTATTTGTCTGCCTTAAGCATGGCCCTCCTCGGATTGCTAATGAGGGGAATTCTTGTTAAACACACATCCTGTTCTGACTCCTTCACAGATCCTGGGAAAATGATTTATTCTTTGTATCATCAGGGGCAGGAAAGACAGGGCTTTCCCCTGTTTTCTCTGACTGTTTTTTGTGTTTTTACCTGATGTAACAGATCATTGCTTGTGTTCCAGAACAAAAGAGAGAGATCCCCTGGGGACAGCAATCCCTGTGGACACCTTTCCTGCCCATCCATCTCCCAGCTCCAGGAGGAACTGGCTTGGGGAGAGCCTCCAGTCCCAGGGGAGACTCCCAGCCCCTTCCCTGCAGGTGACAAAATCCACCTGCAGCTCTCCCTGGGGTTGCAGGGCTCACAGTTTGTCCCCACGAGTTGCTGGAAGTCCCTGCCTGACTTTGCAGGATCAGGACACTGCCAAGGCCCCGTGTCCCCGAGCAGGAGGATGCTGTGGAAGCAGTGAGTCCCTCTGGAGCTGCCCTTGGCTTTTGATCAAAGGAATCACTTTTATTGTGCATTTTCATTAATGGCCACATGCTCTGGAGCTGGGTTTTGAGCAGGGGCAGGCAAACCCTCCCTGTGTGCTGCTGGGGGAGCCCAGTCCTGCACCCCTGGCTCATAAAGGAGGAGGCAGCAAATCCCAGTCCCTCTCCTGCAGCCCTGCATCCCCAGGGGTGCGGGATTCGGGAGGATGAGGGCTGAGCAGGCAGCAAGGAGCTGGACTCCTTCAAAAGTTTCTCCTTCCTGATGGATAATTTTGGCTGTCCCACTGTCCTAGGAGGTGTTTGGAGTTTAAATTATCGTGGGCTGAATTAATGAACATCCTGAAGTTGCATCCTTTCACAGGCTCCTAACGGGATGCTTTTGATTCTTCCTTTTTCTGCCAGTGCCTTGATGTTCTCCCCTGCAAAGGGAATTAATCTCTGGGAGGGAACGAAGAGCACAGCACAAAGAGCAGGCATGGTCCAGACCTCACAGGACTAATTATGCTCTTAAAGGGTAAGAAAATAATCTTGGGTACATTGGGAAGAAAGTGTTCTCTGTAATGCTGCATGGGGTTAAAGGCATGTCTCCTATATTTGTGCATTTGGTAAAAAAAAAAAAAGAATAAAAAAAGGAGTTTCAGACACTTCTTGACCTCAAAAAGATCAGTGAGGAGTTCAAGAAAAGAAATTTAATTCCGAGCGAGTTTATCAAGTTTTCTTGACCCTTAAGGATGGAAAAAGCAAAGGAAGGATGCACATGAAGGTCCTGTGAAATTCTAATACTAAAACAATCTGTGAAGTCTGAAAACAGAGAGTTCAAACCTGAAGCAAACCAAGAGCAGGGTGTGAATTCCAAGGAGGGCAGTGCAACGTGGCAGCTCAGGCTCTGCAGCAGGGACACAGGGAAAGGTGGGTGCTTACCCAAACACCAGGCACACCTCTGGTGGACCTGAGGCAGGACAGAGCAGTGACAGCCACTGTCACCCAGAGGAAAGCAGGAGATGGAGCCCAGGTTGGGGTCAGGGAGCCCTCTGAGGCATCTCCCAGGGCCAGTCCCGTGCTCTGGCACCTGCAGAGAGCGGCAGGGCTGGCACAGAGGGGAAGCCCCAGGGGTGCCAAGGACGTGTCCAAGTCTGGAGACACTTCCAGGCCAAAGGCAGGACTTTAATGCACAGAGCTTGCTGAGTAGGAGTTCAGGCTGGAAAAAAGACATTCTGTCCTGTTTCCTAGGCTGCTCCCTCCTCCTCAGAGACCCAGCTGAGACCTGTGGGGTTCTCAGGAAATCCCTTTCTCAGAGGACAAGGCTGCTGTGCATCCCTGGCAGCTCCCAGTGCCTCTTTCCATCCATCAGCCCTGATAAAGCAGCAGCAAGGTGCACTCAGCTCTGTCTCTGCTGAACACATCCCTTTTTATTGCTTTGCAGGAGTTCACAGCATTAGCATAAACCAATCCAGGCGGTTGTTTCCCCTAAGAGAGCCGGGGCCTGTTTACAAACTCATTTTATTTTCACAATATTCCATTGTTATTTATTTCAGACAGAGCTGTCAGATGAATGCACTCCCTCATGCTGGACAGCTTGCTTTATTGCCTGTTATTAAGACATAACAGATAGAACCTGGCAGGCACTGCCCATGTCTGCCTGCCACCACTGAAAGGCAAATTAAGTCGAAAATGGAGATCTCCAATATTTCTCTGGCCTGAAGTGATATTAGTTTTTAACTCATTTTGTATTCATAGAGGATCCTGCATGTTTGTAACATATCCCACAGTAAACTGTTCAAAGGAAAGGTTGGGTTTCTAAAAAAAATTCTTACTCCAAGTACCCCTGAGAAATTCAGGCTTTAGAGCACAGCTCTGGTTTTGGATGGGGAATTGAAAAAAATGCACTTTCTTATGAGATTTAAAATATTAGTTGTGACAAGGTGCTGGTTATTTTTGGGAAGCCCAAGTCCAATGGAATGGCAGAACCATCTCCCCCACCACCTGCAGTTCTTGTTTAAGTAGTTCTATTCATATTATTATTATTATTATTATTATTATTATTATTATTATTATTATTATTATTATTATTATTATTATTATTATTATTTTGTTCCTTTTTTTTTTCCCTCACCCCAGAACTGAGTTGTTAATTTTGGATGGTCACAGGAGCTGCTCTGGAAATGCCTGCAAGAGGTAGGATTATCTCTTACTGCCCCTCCACCTTTTCCTCCTGCACTTTCCCAATGCCAGCTTGATATTTTATCAACTCCCTGGAGAACCAAGACACTTCTATTAATAATATTCATGCAAATAACCCTGAGCTGAATTAACATGGCATGAGGAAGAAAGAGAAATCAGTTTAAAGGAAGACTGAGGTGGACACTGGGGGAGGCAGAGTAAGGCAGGAGTATCCACCTACAACCACCTGAAAGGAAAAAAACTGATTTACTCAAAGGAAAACTTCTTCAGGCCTGTGTATGCACTTGTGATTTGTTGGGATCACTATTAACCCTTACTGCAGCATCTGGAGGCAGGTAGAATCCACACTTTAAAGACTTAAAATAAATAAAATAAATAAATAATTGTCCTGCGCCTGTGTTCCCAAGGAAAAGTTTTTAATACTGGAAAATCTCAGGTTTCATGGGAAGCTGCAGAGTGTAAGGAACAGGAAACTGCAGCAGCAAACAGCACCTGCAACTTAATGCTAAAGAGTGATACACTGAATAAATAATTATAGAAAATTAACTCTTCTGCAGTATATAATTACATTGGGGTTTTTTCCCATGTTAGGGAAGAGGGAACAGCCTGACTGGATAGATGGGAAATGAAACCAGGGAAATGGAGGTGGATTTTTGCCCATCTTGCTCCAAACCTGGAGGCAGAGTTCAGCAGCTTGAGCACAACATTTCTGGATGTATTAAACCCCCAATGTGTACAAGTCTGTAATAGGAACAAGCAACAACACTTAGAGGTATTCTATTATCCCTCAGTGTAATAAATATTTTATTAGAGCAATAGAAAAGAATGCATACAGATAACCATAGGATACACACACAACTGGAAGTTCAAGGATAAATTTCAACCTTTTCAATATGAAACAAGGTACTGGGTACATATCTCATGGAGATATAGAACTAGAAATCAAGTAAGAATACAATGCAAGCGCTGAAAAATGGGCAGTACAGGAACCTGGACTACAATTTTGTGGAACAAGAGTCACCCTTTGTTGCATGAAATATCACTATTTACTCACTAGGAACACCTGGATTTCCATGTCCCACCCACCCCCCTGTTTGCAAGTGTCTGAAAACAACACTGGTCAGCCACATGGAAAAGCAACTAATTTTTAACTCAATTCTAGCTCTCTATGTACAGTATATACAGCTCTTGCTTTCCTCAGCAGCACTTTGTCTCATCTGGAGCTCATCAGCTCATTTGCCAGCTGAATGCATATCAAGGTATTTTTTTCTACAGTGCTAACACAATTTTATTAATCCTGGTTCTCCCTTTGTAGCTCTGTGTGTTGTAATAGTATTATGAAATTAAAAAAAAAAACCAGTCTCTAGGAGGAGATGTTTCATGTCACGTGAACAGATGCTGGAACATTTTTTCATTTGTCATTGACATTGGTCATTTGCTGTGACCTCTCTAAAAGGTGGCTGATTTGACTGAAGCCACGACTCTAGAAGTCAAATGGACCAGGTTTGGTGTATCTTTAATTTACTGCCATGAAAGAAAGCACAGATTTCTCTACAACAGCAAGTCTGCAGTGTTGTTGTACAATATTTTTATATGCTAATATTGCCATGAACTTCCCAGACTCATGTGACAGTAGTGGGGTGCAGCTGAGAGCCAGAGCAGGTGGAACAGTTCAGAACTGGTTAAAGAGCAGCAGGAAGGAGAGGTCTGACTGTCAGTCTGAGTTCAGGGTGTTTGCAGTGCAGAGTGGCAGATAAATGAGTGAGAGAATTTGGGGCTGCAGGTCTGGGAGCACCACGGTACGGGAGGGGTGGCTGTCCCTCTCCATGGTGCCTCTGCCTTCCCCCAGTGCTGCCAACGGGGCACTTCAGCTCCTGAAACACGGGCAGGAGAGCAATCAAATCATCCTCAGGGTCTGGGAGTTTGGTTATGAATGAAGAACCTGTTTGGGAAAGGTGGAGAGATGAGGAGCTGGATTTCAGAATTTCCTGAAGGGTGGGTGTTTGAGAAGGTGCTCGAAACACAGCTGGGAGATCATTTCTCAGCAGTGGAGGCCCTGCCTTTACCCTGCTCCAGATGGGGTTTCTTTTGGGATTTCTTTCCATTTGGAGCAATTCCCACAAAGGGCAGCAGGAAAATGATCCAAACTCCTGGGTGATGGCACCTCCTTGGGAGCAGCCACCTGGTGCTTGTGGTGCCCTCTGGCTGGTAACAGCCACAGCTCTGATTTCATCTTCTCCACGTCAAATGTTATTTTAACAGTGCAGAACACACCCAGAACATTTCAGGGTTGCTGCCAAAACTGAGTTTCTCACTCTCCCTCCTAGCCCTGACCTCAGAGTGCCATCCCTCCCCCTCTCTCTTACACTGTATCTGAAGTATGTAACATGTAAACTCCTTTGGTTCAAGTATTAAGGCATTTTAGATTCCTTTTTAAAGGATTTGCTAAACTTTACATGGTATTTTTACTTCAACTTACAGTGAAATAGAAAGAATTTAAAAACACCTCAGGATAGAAGAAAAAACATGCATTAACCACTGCAGTTTTTTTTAAAAAAAAGCACTTTAGTAACCAATTATTTTTTCCCCCAGCAAATGCAAATATATCAGCACAACACGGAATTAAGGGTCAAGGAAAATATTGTTGCTAAGAAGATGGAGACACTGAAGGTCCTCGAGACTGATGGGCCAGAACCTCTTGCATCCATACCTGTGACAAAGGAAAAAATGAATCCAGGATTAAATAAAAACATGAAGCATGTGCTGTGCCACATCAGTACTCTTCCTAGATGCTAAGCAAAATTTACTGTCATTTTTTATTAGAAGCATTGGAGACCTACAAAAATACAGGAAGTGTTTAAAAATTACAGAGCTGTCTTGCAAAATGCTGTGGTCACAAATGGTTTTAGTGCTCTGGTTTAGCTGACAAGGAGGTGTCTGGTCAAAGGTTGGACTCAGGGATCTTGGAGGTCTTTTCCAACCTTAATGATTCTGGGAGTTGACTTCCAAGCTAGTAGTTTGTTATTTATTTAAAGGAGAAAAATAAAAAAAACTTAACCTTTTGGATACCAATTTACATGGTACTTTAGCAGTTCAGTAGGATGGAGTTTGCCATGCATCAGGGCACAAAGACTTTTCCTCTTTTCCTTTTTATTACCACACGACATCTAAGCATTAATTTTACTTTTTCCCCCCCACCTCCATCAACAAAGGCAGCAAAGAGAAGCTGGGACGAAGGAAAGTGGTTCAACCTACTGGCTAGTCTGGGAATGAGGATCTGCTCGCTGCTGCTGCCATCTCCCCCCTCCGTGGTTGCTCTGACCTCGATGAAATAATCGTCCTGGAGCCGCAGCCACAGCTCGGCCGTGGTGGTGTCCGTGGTCAGCACCTCCACCCTGCTCTGCCTGCTGGTCCTGTACAGAACCTGCAACACAGCACACCCTCAGCACCTCCCTGTCCCTCACAAACAGCTTTTGGGAGGGATGGGATGGAAGAAAAGAGCTGATTTTTGGTTAATATTCCAGGGTGGAATTACAGTTAAAGGAAGAAGGGAACATCAATCAAAGCCTTTTATTCCAGATTTAATTTAAAATGGCACAACGGATGATGATACATATTATATATTATTTTTATTATAATAATAGGAAATAATGGGAGGTGGGACACTGGAACAAGCTGTGAAAACGTACTTCTTTCCAATACAACTCAGTGGGTAATCAGATCTTCAGCCTAAATCTTTTATTCAGGAATATATTATGTTGGATCCAGCTGTACAGAGCTTATCAGGAGCATCCTCAACTATGCTTTATACACACACTTATATGACACATTTAAACACTTCTACATTTGTGTGCTGATCAGATTTAGAGCAGATGCAACAGTGTAATTTCTGTCAGGGAAATGAGCATGGCCCACAGCGAGTAAGAGGAGAAAAGGTTTAAAAATATCAGTTTAATATATGTGATAATATATAATAAATATAATAAATATACCTGGCCAACAATGGAAGCTACATCCATCAGGCTGAATCTTTTTTGGTTCCTTTCAAAGTTTGATCCATTTGGGTAAGTGTTACACATTTAAAAAAAGTGTTTAAGTGTTTAAATGTTCTAAGATCCAGGTGGCATCCCCCAAGAGCTGAGCAATGCCAGCTTGGGGAGGAAAAGGGATTAGGGGGCATTAGTGTGAGACACTGTTAGAATATGATTTAAAACCCCAAAAGAGACCCCAGTGAAATGGATTAGGGGTGGTTCTGTGCATCCTCTGAACACCAAACAGATGAGGAAACACCAGCTCTGGGCTGCTCCCAGCTCTGGCCCCACTGACCTTGTAGCCCGTGACCTCGGACTCGTTGTCCATGGCTCTGACCTCCTCCCAGCTCAGGATAACTCTGGAGTCTGTCACATTCCACACCACGTTTCCTGGAGGCTGGCTGGGAGCTTCAAACACACAACAAAAGCACAGCTTTAATTTAATTGGCACTGCTGATTGACTCACAAGCTCAGGTAATCGGCTGTCATTACATTTGGGGTGCAAAAGCAGCCCCAGTGCAGGCTCCTCTCTGTGCATGTCATGGTTCAGAGGCTAAATTTGAAAAACAGAAGGAAGGAGAAAGCCAGAATGGCACATGAATGTTGTTTCTGAAGTTGAAATATCTGTTTCTGGTCCTTCATTCAATACAGCCAGAGAGAAGCACATGCCTTAGGACATGGGTGATTAATTAGAACAAACTCTAATGATGGTAACACACAATTTCTACTTTTAGTACAGCACCAAGAACAAGAAAATTCTTCACAATAGATTGCCAGACAAATTTAGTCTCACTGAATATTCAAATTTACCCACTACTGTTGATTTACTTTAAGATGTTTCTTACAGAAAATATTTGAAGGTTTGTTTTTTTTCCCTGTTGGTTCTTCCAACTTGAGTTGTGGTTCTGAACTGAGCCTGTGCCAGAAGTGGGCTTTGGCCAAGGAAATCTGCTGTGATTTTTCGTTCATTAGCAACCCAAGCCTGCAACTTGCAAAGCAGCTGCACGCTCTGGGCTCTGCCCCTTCGTGTGCCTTGGAGCTGCCAAGCTTTCAGGGAAGCACAAACCTCTTCAAATACCTCAGGTTGGCTTCCCAGAAAATGGGTCCTGCAGTGACACAAATCAATGATTAAAATCTTTTCTAAATCTGTTAAGGCAAACAATTTACTGTTGCTGTCACCTAGTGGAGGCAACTGCTGAGCTGTGCTTTGAGGCTGGAGGTTCCAGCTCTCAGCACAGAGAGTGGTTTGGAACACCTGTATCCATGTGCTTAAGGGTTTTTTTCCTCTTGTTTTTTCCCTCCTGTCTTCAATTCTTTCACACAGAAAGTTCCCTGCCTTCTTTCCATAAGCAGTCAGATCAAAACCTACCTGATTATACTCAAAAAACAGAAAAAAACCTGTGAGATTTAAAAAAATTGTTCTAAAGTCAACCAACCACCCACAGCTATTTTTTTTTCCCCCACTATTTGTCTTGTTCTATGTACTGAGGAAGATTTAACCTGATGTTCTAATAATAACCACTTCTTGTAAATGAAAGAGGAGATTGTTTCACTCCTGAGGATGAAGTGTTACAGCATGTATGAATCGTCTTCACACTGAGATACTACAGCTGAATTTCAAAGGAAATGAGTCATCCTTGAAATCCACAACAAAATATTAAGATGACATGTGGAAAAAAATGAAGAGTAATTATCCATAAAAGCTGTAAGCCTCTGTCTGTGGGATTCAGAAGGCTCCACTTGCTGCAGACACCAAAATCTCCAGCAATCCTCAGTGCTCAGAACTTCATTTGTGGCAGGTCCTGATCCATGGAGTCACAGCAGGACATGTCCAAGGAGCTGCAGGGATTTCTGAGCTCTCAGACAGGAGCATTTCTCAGAATTACCAGCTGATGGACAGAACATTGGGTTTTATTTTAAGACTTTCCAAGTATGAAATAATTGTAACAACTTAGGCAAGTCTTCCCCACCCACCTGGCATTTTAAATAGCAATATTCAAACCTCCACTTATTCTGGGCTGTAAACATGCAGATTTCAAGTTTAAAAGCAAAGATATTTTCACTGTCAAAGGCTCAATTTCAATTTTGAAATACAGAACTGAACTATTTGTATTTCTTGATATGGCAAGAGTCTCTGAGCTGTACCTGGCAGGTCCTGTGGGGGAATGCAAATCCTACACTGTGAAAACCACACCAATCACAAATATTCAAATTAAATTACAAATTGGGATTGATTAAAAATCACACATTTGAATGAAAAATCAGTTTTCACTGCAGCAGCACAGAGGATTATTTCTCTTAGCAATTCAACTGATTTATTAAAATTTTCAGATTGACATTACATGGTTTTGCTTGCCTTATTCACCAGAAAGATCCGTGGACATAATGCAATTAATTTTCCTTTCTAATTATTCCAAATAGCAGCAACTTTCCCAAGGGCCTGATCCAGGTCCTGCTCACACCAGTGAGATCAGGGGCTTGTCCAGCTCTCAGTCACACAGCCCAAAAGTGGGGGAAACACTAAAAAAGTCCTAAAAATCCCTGAGCTGACCAGCCTGGCAGCACCTCGAGTGAGCAGCCACAAAGATGATTAATTGGAAAAAATTCCTTTTCCCATGTCCAGGCTGCAGGCAGTGAGTCACTTCAGATCAGCCAGTTCATGGTAATTGTGCATATAATATATTTATACTCTGGCAAATCTGAGTTGGTTTAGTCCTCAGTGATGGACTGACACTCATTTTTGCATAGAATAATTTCTGATAAACTCGCTTATTCCCTAATATTAATGCTCCAACTCCGTCTGCTCATTAATGACTATTGCAGGGCATTTGACCCTTCAGACAGATTTAATTGTATGTTCTTGTGCCTCTGACAGAAACACTTCAAGACTGATGACCCTGATTGGGAGCTGTATTACAACGGAGGAGCACACTAAAAATATTTCCACTTGTAGAAAAATTAGTGCAGCCTTTGACAATCTGTTCTCCAGCTTAATTTCGCCTTTGCAGCAGCAGAGTGGCCTCTTGTGCAATTTGTTCAAGGGGAAACAGTGGACATGAAGGATTGTTTTGCATGAACTCCATGAGGTTCATTGCATTTCAAAAGCCATGCCCTAGAGAACTTATAAATATGTTATAGAACACTGAAAAATTCAACAAGTCTCTTTTTTTCTTTTTTTCCTCCTTCTAAATAACAGATTTTTTTTTTTTTTCCTTCCCTTTCAATTTCTTCCAGTCATTAGCAGCATAATAAAGGTTCTGTGCAGGAATTACAGATCTTCCTTGGGCTCCCCTGCAATGGTTTTTACTCACCCTGCTGAAGAGGAGTGTGGAAGCTCTGTGCTGGATTCCTGGGACTGCACGGAAACTGAGCTCACCCCTACTGCAATTCCCAGGAATCCTGGAGGAAATCACAGTTTTCCCTCCCCTCCAAGTATTTGTGCCTCTCCCCACGTTGAACTGAGGTACTCACGTGGCTTTTTGGTGGTGGCATTGACAGTGGCACTGAAGGGCCCTGCTCCAGCGCTGTTGTAGGCACGGACAGCTGTGTAATAAGCCAAGTTGCTCCTCAACCCCGTGATTTTTATTGATGTTTCATTCCCTGCTGCTTTTACTCTGTTTGAAGATTCTTCTTTTTGCCCATTATTCCAGTACCTAACCTAGGAGATAAAAACCAAACCCATTTAAATCCTGTATGGAATGGGCTGTTCACCCACAGCGTTGTACTTGATTCTTTCAACTGGATTTTTTTTTCTTTTTTTCCTGCAGCTGAAAAAGGTAGAAATACTGTTAAGTTTCAGAAATATGTTTACTGTGCAAAACTAAAATATTCTTATCCATCTGCTTCTCACGCTTGCTGCTCTTTTCGGTGTGACTGCAGGAAAAAGGCAATTGAAATATTAGATCTTGCTTGAACAGAAGAATGACAAGAGGAAAACCATTACTTCATTAAGAAGGAAACAAGCTCAGAAAAATGTACCTTATAAACAAGTTTCTTTGAAAGTAAATGTAATTCTGAAATAAATGTTAGCTTGGAGTTATGTCAGACACGTGACTATCTATCAGCACAAGAAGCAAAACACAACTTCATTCTGTGGGGTTTTTTTTAAATAAAGATAGAAAAAATTATCCTCCTTCTGCTGCAGGAAGAGCAAGATTTGGGGTGAATCTGTTGTGGTTGTGCTGCACAACCCTTCTGCCCCACAGCCCTTTACAAAGAGGAGTGGATTTTATTTGATGAAGAGGGTTGATTCATTGCAATATTTTAATTTCCACAGACTCACCTCATAGCCCAGCAGCCTCCCATTGCTCAGCTTCCAGGGAATGGCTGTCCAGGACACCAGGATGGCCGAGGAGGACAGGCTGGTGGCTGACACTCCCGAGGGGGCCGTGCTGGGCTCTGAAATCAGCAAGGGAGAGGTGACTGTGGGAACAAACCTGTCCTTGTCCTGTCCTTGTCCTGTCCTTGTCCTGTCCTTGTCCTGTCCTTGTCCCAGCCCAGCCCACTCCCACGAGCTGCTGCTGGCTCTCCTGGAGGAGCAGCTGAGGGGAGGGCTCGGGGCAGCCCCAGGTTGTGGCTGTACCTTCCTCGGCGGAGAACACGGTGGTGACTGCACTGAAGGGCCCCTCTCCTTTGTTGTTGTAGACCCCGACCTTGACCTCGTAGGGCGAGAAGGGCAGGATGCTCTCGTTCCTGAAGACGTATCTGGGGGTGTCAGGAGAGGTCACCACGGTCTGGATCCACGTCGTGGTGCCCGAGGGGCGGAAGGCAACCACGTATCCAAATCCTTCCCCGTTCTGCAGCTCCTCAGGGACGGGCTGGGGCAGAACAACACGGGTCTGTCAGGCCACTGGGGGTGCTGGGCAGGAAAAAACTCATGGACATGATGCAGGTGCTTGGCATCAAACCCTCAGCCAATTAACTCTGGTACAGCACAGCAAAAACCTCTTCTAAGGTTTGCACTTGAAGAAGAGAACAACTTTCAGGTATAATCTCTGGATTTCACTAAGTATTCTGCCTCAAGACACTCTTCAGTAAATACAACTTTGCTTTCATCAATCCACAGCTCGTAAAAAATTAATAATTGCTTGGTCAGCTATTAAGAGAATCCAATACCACCTTCATATAGTGGCCTAAACCTTCTTCTGATGTGATTATGGTTAGATAATCACACAGAGCAGTCAATGCTAGGAACAGAATACTAACAGCTCTTTAAGTCATTAAAAAAGGGATACATACTATAAATTGTATGGGTTAGCATGGGCATCCAGATTTAATGGTGGGAGGGCAAGAACTGCAAATCTGCACTGCAAAGCCAAATTCTGTGGCTTAACCATCCCCCCCTGCCCTCCTGCCTCCTTTTTAGCATTAACATTTGGTTTGAGAACTGAAGCAATCCCAGCCAAACTAAATTCCCTGGGCATTTCCATCCAGCACAGGGACACTGAGGGTGAAAGAAGCAAGGCCAGTGTGCAGGGCTCACATCACACTTGGCACCGAGCACGTGCACATCCCAGAGGAGAAGCTGCTGCAGCCAGGGAAATTCAGAGAGAGCAGAAAGGAAAGAAAGAAAGAAAGAAAGAAGCTCTGTGAAGAAAACTTCTCCCCAGCAAACTTACATCCCACGTTATGACCAGCTCAGATCTGCTGCCTCCTCCCCCACTGACCTCAGAGGGGGGAATTTCAGGAACTGTGGAAAGGAAAAGCAGAGATGTCTGCACAGAGCAGAGACAAGAGAACACACCACCTCACCCTCTGAGTTTAACCCATGTTCATACTCCTTTTGCAATCAGGGTAAATGTCCTTGGGTAGGAGGGGCAGTACTGGCAAGCCCCAGCCCTGACCCACATTCACCCTTCCCTGGGCCAGGCTGGGGTTTCTCTGAGCACCTGGAGAACCTCAGCAGCTCACAGATTACACCACGTCTTTAGGAACTTCTAAATTCACCATGGCTGTGTTTAGGAAGTTCTAAAAACTGGAGACAAGCTTCATTTTTCTACAGTTAACTCAGAGAATGGCCTGGGTTGGAAGAGACCCCAAAAGATCATCTTGTGCCAGGACACCTTCCAGTATTCATGTTGCTCAGAATTCCATGTCCTTGAACACTTCCAGGGATGTCATGCACATAAATTGGGAAGTGGCCTCATTCCAGGTGAACTGGGGTTATAACTGATGGGTTCTTCTGAGCCACCTGCTTGTTACATGGAAGGGTTTCACTGATCAAACACCAGGAACACAAAACCCCTGTCAAAATTAACCTCTTTCCATCCATTAATACCTTCAGACTCTGCCTGAACTGGCAGACTTTGGCACAGTAAATGCAGCTTAAATGGATTTACATGTCATGCTTCTGTGATGTTCAGCAATGCAACACAAACTGTCCCACAACTAAATGGAAAAATGTGAACAAACCTGTTACAGGCTTTTATTTCCAATGGCAATCCCAAGCTTGTTTGCAAAGAGCCAAAGATATGAACACTCCTTTTCTTTGTTAATATTCAAGATTCTTGAATTAAAAACAAATAGAAGGACCCACTAACCTGCCTCTTCAGTTCTTACTTTTTCTGAGGGCAAACTAGGCTCTCCACCTCCTATTTTGTTACTGGCAACTACACGAAATTCATATTCAACCCAAGGATTTAAATCCACTACTGTGCTTGTGAAGGTTTTCCCGTCGATCACATCCGGAACTGGGAAAGAGAAAGGGAAAAGGAAACTCAGGAACAGGGAGCCAGAGAGGTTCCCACAGAGCCTGGGCTGGGAATTGTGCTCACCTGTGGTGGCTCTCTGCCAGCCCACGGAGAAGGGAGTCCTGGCCTGGATGGTGTAGGTGGTCACAGGGCTGTGGTTGTCCGTGCCCTCCTGCCAGGAGATCTGGGCAGTGGTGTCCGTGATCTCGTCCACCTTCACGTGCTCGGGGGGCCCTGGAGAGCCTGCAATGGGATGGGAAAGCAGGCAGAGATTGGGGAAGCAGCCTGGGAATCACTCCCAGCAGGATGGATTCCCATGTTTTCTTCCCTGGGGAGGAGGAAAACGATTCAGAATGGAATAAGAACACTTGGAATTATGGTTTTCCATTCACTAAACTCTGATAATTTCAACCTGAAATACTCTCAAGGGCAGAACAGATGACTGGGTTTTGTTTTTTTCACAAGAACCTTTGTTCAGCACATCCCTCTGTCTTTCCAATGTCTCTTCCTTCAGTCCTAAAGGTTCTCTTTAATCTACAGATACATCTCTGTAGTCTGGAAATTTTTTACCTACAACTTCTTTACTGTACAATGCACTGGAACAACTTTTCAGCACATCTGACCAGCACCCCAAGCTGCAATTCAGTCAGACATACTGTCTTCAGGAAATATCCTCACTCTGGGCATTTCCTGGCCAAAATGCTGGGTTTTGTTTCACCTGCACCAGCAAAGGGGGTTGAAATGAATAACAGTGCATTAACAAAGAGAAAATATCTGAAATATTTTAAAATACATTGAATAAGTGCTGATCACATAATGTGCTTTTCTAGATCAAAGCTTTTACTTTGCAATAAATGTAGCTGTAACATCAGCAAAGAAAGGCACAATTCTGGCTCAACTGTGAGGATTCCAACTCGGAATGAAAAAGAATAATCCTGCATTGTAGGCTTTAAACCCTAGGACAAAGCCTCTCCTGGGCTCTGGCAGAATTTCACAGGAAGGATTCTGGAGTTCCCAACACTTCAGTCTGCAGAGGCAGCAACTCCAACTGCATCAGAGCTGCCACTGAGTTCCCTCCTGGCAGTGACCTGAAGGACTGGCACTGAAAAAAGATCTGAAGTCACTATTACAACCCCCAGCTCCCAATTTCTCTGGGAAAAATCAGGCTTCACCCAAAACCTGAGATGTAATTCTCCCTAGCTGCAGGTCAGAATGACATAATTCAACTCACAGCCATTCATCACCCCATTCAAGCCATGGATTTGTTCTGTAACCTCCAACATCAATTGTTTCTACAGCCTACAATCTAAAAAAAGGTGGAAGATGTGATCCTGGGGCTGGGCTGGGCTGTACCTCTCACGATGAGGTCGGCAGCAGAGGCCACACTGTCCACCTCTGTCTTCACCATGCACACGTACTTCCCACTGTGCTTCAGCTGGATGTTCCTGATCATCAGATCCCCTGAGGCACTCTGGGGGAACACAGAACATTCATTAATGCCAATAACCCCTCCCTTCTGTGTTTTCTTTGTCCCCGATGTTTTCTTTGCAAAAGGAAAAGAAATCCACCAAAAAAGTGAAGTTGCTGAACAGCTCAGGACAGCAAATTACTGCCCATCAGCAGCTCCACTCTTATTTGGGAGCATTTTCCCAAAAAAACATGAGGTGATGTCCCTTTTTTGGGAGAAATGAGCTCCAGCATGGGGAGCTCATACTGGGGAACCCCAGTAACCTCAGTGCCCTGTGGCCATTTGTCTCAAAGCCCTAAAAAGAGAAAAATGTGTTTTCTGTGGCCATCACCAATGTGATTTCCAGACAGAATTCATGGAGTTTTTATCTAGAACTTGTAAGCCAAGTCATGACAGATTTTTAAGGAGAGTTCAGATGTGTAAAAGACAAAAGTTGAATTCTGTCCATTCTCCAGGTGACTGTGAGCACTTTGGTTTAAAGGCTGCAAGTTCTAGGCTAAATTTCCCATTTTACAAGCCCAACTTCTATTCTTTGCTATTCACTGGGTATTTAATCTTTAGTTTTTTTTCCCCCATTGTTCTCTCTCAGATCACAGAATGTGGTTATTTCCTGGATCATGGGAAACAGAAATAATACTTGAATGAAACTGTAACTCCCTATCACATTAGGGCTCTCTCTGTACTGTTTGTTTTCTACACCACTGAACAGAGAACTTGATATTAAACCTTTGCTAGACAGTGTCCCTTAAAGAAAAAAATCTCCTCTTTGTGTGTAAACTGAATTACTGCCTTAACTCAGTTCCAGCTGAATTTTCCTGGTGGAAAACACTTCATATTTTAATTTTTAAATAGAAATTTTTAATTTTTTGAATTTTTATATTTTAATTTTCTGGAGAAGCAGCATTTTCTTCAAGGAAAGAACCCTCATTTGTGGATATTTTCAGCTACTCTGGCCACCAATTCATGGGCAAACAGTAGTTTGGGAGAAAGGCAAAGACATGACTCTGAAGTTTATTTTAGTCTTGGAAAAAACATGAACCTTTCAAAACATTTGGTTATTTTTCTTTGTTTCAGCATTACAATGTCTCAATTCTTTATTCAACACAAGCTGAAGCCAATTCTGCCTGATTCCCTTCCATGTGTGTGCCTGGTCTTCTGTGAAAGCACAGATGGAAGTTGTTTGCAGGACAATTCAGTGCTGATTGCTTACAATAAATTAAAAGTTGAGTCAAAAGCAATCTAGAATCCATCTCCTTGATTGGGAGTGGATATTCAGGGAAAGCCCAACACCAGCAGAGAATGCAAGTGAATCACGTCCTACACAAAGTGATTTCAGCAAACTCAATTTGAGACATCTCAACAAAGGGGAGGGGGCGTCAAAGAGAAGAGTTTGACTTGAAATTAACCCCAGCAAAATGTTAATGCTGCATTTCAGTCATTTGTGGGGGT